>NC_081409.1:880682219-880987219 GCF_030272615.1 Cryptomeria japonica | reverse complement strand
TATTCAATTAGGGATCTCAAGGCTTCAACAATTGCTTTATCTTTCTGCAGTAATCTACCAGAGAATTCCCATAACTCATTGTTATCTGGATCCTCCACTCTTTGTTGCCTTCCCATAGCTCTCATTAGAGTTTGTCTACTTATCTTCAATTGTTTACTTGCCTTTCTAATGAGGTGAGCTTTCTTAGTTTGATTACTTACAATTATTGATTTAATGCACATTGTGTCCAGTATTACTATCTTTTGTGTGTGATTTAGAACCCACACTATCATATGAATTCATCAAATTCTTCACAATAGATTGTTCACTAGATTCAATTGATGTTCTTAGCCCAAGAATCTTCATTACAAGCCTAAATTTCAGATTTCTTATGATTTCAACAAATTGTTGACATCTTCTTGTCTCATTTAAAGACTCAAAAAATATTTTCCATATCTGGTTGGCATGTCTTTGAGAAGTATGCTTCTAAATCTTGTCAACTATTCATTTCAAAATGTTATCATCAATATCAATAAAATACTTAGGTTTTCTATGCAAAAATCTAGAAGGTGTTCCCAAAATTTGAGATTCCTTAACATTAGAAATGTTAGCAACATTAGGTATAGATAGCGTACCTTCAACCAGAGATGAAAATGATGACATACCTTGAAATTGAGGTATACAAGATGGTGTAACTCAAACACTTGATGCCAATCATGATGTAATTGCAACATCAAATGTCATAGAGGGAGTGAATTAAATATGAGATGTTGTAGATGCCAATGGTGTGCCTTCAACTTGAGATGTACGAGATGGTTTGCCTTCAACTTGAATTGTGGTAGATGACATGCTCTCAACCTTGGGATTCAATTGTCTCATTGCATAGAGGTTTTGCATCCATTGCCTTGGTGTAGCCAATTCTATCTCTCTTATATTGGATAGATATTTCATGTTCCTCTTCAATTGGCACCTCTTCTTTTATGGTATTCAATTTCCTTGCTTCACGAAGTTGCCTTATTCTTTCCCCTTTTTTTGCATTCTTTGCTTCGCGCTCTTCCAGTGTTAACTTTTTTGGTCGTTTCCTCAACATGATGATGATTTCTACATGTGCATGCACAAAAAAGAAAATAAATTTAGTTCATATAGAGAGTTCAAGAGGTGTAAGAAGGGGTAGTCCTAATGCATCTATGGTTGTCCTAATGATGTTAGGGTAGTTCTAATGCATCTATGACTATCCTAATAATGTTAGGATAGTCCTAATGCATCTATGATTGTCATAATGATGTTAGGATAGTCCTAATGAAATAAGTTTTGTTCAATTTAATTAAAGGCGATTCAATTAAAGCAAGGATGATTCAATTTAAGAACATGGTTGGTTGTCCATTTCATTATTGTTGTAATTGGTCATATTAACTAGGAACATATAACATAATCAAAATAAAATAAAACTTATATATCAGTTATATAAAAAGAAAATCAAATGGATATGTTAATATGGATATTACAAATTCTAAATTATGCATATGTTAAACTGGATATATGAAATTGTAAATTATTTCATATTCTTTTTTTAAACTATTTCATAAGATCTTAAAAAGGATGTATGAAAAATTACGATTTTTTATTAAAACCACTAAACAAATAATTTTCTTATGCAACTCCCTTTAAATTCATTGTTAAATCTAATGTCAATCTAATAGGATTATAATACATTTTGATAATAACACTTCTGTTGAGGCTAAAGTTGAACTCCAAAGAAGTATCCTAAAACTTGTTAGTCCATCATAAAACATAAAAGAAAGCTACAGGAAAATCCTAGCTTCAATCAATGAAAAAAGATGAAATAAAAGTAAATAAAAGAGATTATACCTTCATGATTTATGTCTCATTGTGTTCTAACTCCATTCTTCTTGGTTGTAGATAATTTTTCTCTCAGACAAGAAGAAGTAACTTCCAAGATGGCATATCCAGAATGGACTTCTAGTTAACTGACATTATGATATGCAAATGATATTAAGCTAAAATTCTATGAAAATGATTTATGATAAAAAACTCTAAAATGCTATTTTCTTCAAAAACTCAAACTCACAGATGTAGATAAACACTCTTAGTAGAGTATTAGTTTCAAAAATGGCTTAGGAGACCTCTTTTTATATATTTTTGAGTGCATAAGCTTATGTGGAAAAGATCAATGGTCATGATCGCATCTTGCAATTTGGATGGCTATGAGCAAGAGGTTGAAGGTTGAGAGAAAGGGGGAAGGAGAAGACAAATGTCACTCATTTCACCTTGACTAAGTTGAATACTTGAGAGGATATAGGGTAGGTTGGAGAAGATGTAGGAATGAGAGGACAAATGGACTCAAGTCCTCCTAAGATATAGGGATGTTGGAGAGAATATAGAAGAAGGTCAAGATATATGTGTACGTACACAATATTTTATTTATTTTGGAAGTTGAAGATAAGTGGCTAATAAATGATTTTATTTTATTTTATTTTATTTTGTTTAAATAATTTAGCCAAATGATGGATAAATTGGCAAAGTGGAAATGAGGTGGAGATGGAAAGGTGAGTTAGAAAATTGATTAAATAATTAAGAAATGATTTAATTAATGATACTATAAGATAGTGGATAGAGAAATAATCAAATATAAAAAAAATTGATTATTTAAATAGAAGAAAGGGATACAATGAATTCATTAATAAATTTTTTCAATTAAATTAATTAATAGAAGGATATGACATGAATAAAATAAACCAATCTTTTCAAATTAACTATTTAATAGAAGAATGATTATTAAATAAATATTAAATATTTATTTAATTCCTCATAACCATTTTTATGTGTATACATTTTGCCCCTTTGAAATAATGTTGAGACACCATTGTTTCAAAGATTAAATCAAGTCTTGATAATGTGCCTGATGAAGATAAAAATCCTAATTGTATGCCCCTTCGGGAGATTGATCGTGAAATTGATGAATTTTTTTGGATGAACGATCAATATCACGATAATTGATGTGGAAAGATTTTGAAAATAGGCCTCTCAATTAAATTCATTTTTGAAAATAAATAAAAATGCCCCACTTGAAACATTAATTACCCTTTCAAAAAATGGTATTAATAAAATTAACCTATGTCAATTTATCTTCATTTGCATTCTTGTTAGCTTTTGGAGTGAAAAGAAATTGGTGTGTTGAGCTGGAAAAATGGTTATCCCGTTCGAGAACCATCGATTGGAGCGTGTTTGACGTTACCAAAGACCTCCTGAGTACAACCCACCAGTGAGTGACCTATCCCAAGCTTGTTTGTTATTTTTCGTACAAATTTTCATGTTTTCTACATGTGTTATGGCTAGTTTTAAAATTTTCGATTTTCGACACTTTAGTTTAGCACATTTACATTGTAATTTAGCGATTTTGTTTTCTTGTTTCACACATTTGTTTTTGATTAATGAAAAAGTAGATTTTGAAGGGGCCCCGAAACCCTTTACAAGCAAGACTACGACAGCAAAGCCACGACAAACAGAACAAAAGGAAAAAACTAGCGGAAAACCAAGGAAAACCCACAAAAGCCCCTAAAAGCCAGCAGGCCATCTAGGAATCAGATTTTATCCAGGGTTTTAGCCAGGGTGCTGCTAATTTCTTGCAGCTCTTTGATGTTTTCTTTGAGGTTGGGAGGGCCCTTGGCCACAGCAACCACAGTTTTCTTGATACTGGCCCTGGTTCTCTTTGCAGTTTTGCCCGCCGGGGTAGCATCACCACCACTTCCAGTCTGGATGGTCTCCTCTTCCAGGTCAAGATCTACAACCGGTTTAGGAGTATGGTAAAAAACCTTGGCAATGTCTTCCAAGTTTTTGGTGATAGCAGTGAGGATACTTGGGATAATTCCCATCAGATTTTTTATCACTTCTTTTCCATCTTCCAGCGATTTTACCTTATTCTCCATATCCTGCTTCCAATTAATATGCTCTTTGTTTTCATCATCCCTCTTTTTATCTGAATTTATCCCTTGCTTCTCCAGGTTTTTCAGGGTTTCGTAAGTCCATCTATCAAAATTCATTCTGGCCTCAGAGAGCTTCTTGAGACTATCCAGGATAAGCCCCTCACTAGCACTGTCCATTTCACACATTTGTTTGTTTAGTGCTTATGTTCTTTTTTTATCCCTTTTGCATTGAATGTTAGCATATTTACTAGGTCAACACTTTTGTTTTTTGTGTTTACCTAAATGATTAATATATTAGCACATATGATTGTTTTCATGCTTTTCTTTTGAGTGTTAGTGCAAATGCCTTGTGGGTTAGCGTATATGAGTGATTTAGCACTTTTCTCAAGTAAAATAGCGTTTTTTCTTTGTTAGGTATTGCATATGGTTAAAATGAACTCTGTTTGATTTTAATTATGTTTAAGTTCAGTCAGATGATTTGATTAGACATTTTTCTATGTGAATTTGATAGATAGTTATTTGATTGATGTTTGATTGATAGCATAGATTAAAAAATTTGATTGATAGTTTGATTTGATAGCTCTAAGAGGTCGATTCAGTCTCTAATGAAGAGCATGATAGAATTGATTGAACATATTTATTGATAGAAAACCATGTTTGATGGTTTTAGTTTTGATTTAATGGCCTAATTTTCTTGGTAGAAAAGATTTGATTGATTGAACTGATGTGATTGATCGTTTCATTGATTTATTGATAAATTAGTGATCTCTTAGATTTGATAGATAAGTGTTCAATAGAGATCAAATTCTCTTGTTAAACAAGAAAAACTTGATGTTCTCCAGTGTCAGGAGAAATTCTTGGCCATGCGCCATCTAGTTCCAGAGTTGACACAGGATGAGGTTACACACATAGATGCATGTGGATTGTGCCATTTTTTATACATGCCTAATATTACACATAATAGGGGATTTTTTAATGCTTTGTCGAGAGATGGTATAGCGAGCACAACACTTTTTACTTTTCCACTAGTGAGATTAGTGTGACACTTGAGGATGTCTACTGGATCCTATGCATCCCTGTGATTGGTGAGTTAGTCCACTATGATTAGCAGGATCTTGGAAGGATAGAGGCTTGCAGAGCCATGTTTGGTGATGAGAGCATTGATAGAGGAGAGATTCGATGGGAGGATATGATTATGTACTACAAGAATCTCCAAGTGATTCTTGCAGGGTTAACCAGGGGATTAATTTGTCCTGATAGGAGATCTTGAGGTTTTGTTATTGGTTGGAGTGGGATCTTACAGAGATTAATACAACATCAGACTCACTATGCTTGGGGTTTTTGTATGATTGCTCATTTATATCATGATCTTCATCAGGTTTCTTATGATGACAACACTAGTTTGTCTACTAGATGCACACTTCTATAGGTTTGGTGTTGGGAATACATTGCTATTACCTGAAATATTCATCATAGAGTTCATGATGATGGAAAACCATATGTATATTTATACGGAGGTACCGTTACTCAGCCTAAGCTGGGTAAGATGGAGTATTGGCAATGGGTTCTAGACTATATGGATACTATCATTTGGAGACCTTACATTGAGTGTGAGTCTTGGATGGAGGATGGATGTATTTTACCACTGATTTTGTAGAGTAGGTACTTGATTGATTGCATTCCACATATTATTGAGTGATAGTTAGTTGGTCACATTTTGAGATAGTTCGGGATTATTCAACACATGCCTTCTAATGTCACCATGTATGCATGTCGATACAAGGATATGTGAGAGTGTGGCCCTTCCTTATCTTTTGAGATAGCACATGCAAATTTTTTGGCTACTCTGATGGTTACATATGATTTGAGATTACACATTTTGGATCCCAAGGTTACATCAGATTATGCTCAGTACATGCTTGCATACCCTTTTCCTCATATCACTAATCCAACAGATCCTCCTCCCAGTTGGCGAGATGAGGAGGATGATTCAGATGATCCTATTGTTAGACGATGGAGATGGAGGCGAAAACTTAGAGCTTCTCAAGAGGCCATTGGAGATGAGGGGGATGAGGGTGGAGATGGAGGAGGTGGGAGACATGGGCAAAGGGGAGGCCAATTGTGAGTATGAGGAGGACCTTTTATACTAGTTGGCAGGATTGGGAGACCACTTCCCATGGCAAGGAGAGATGCAGACAGGGTTGGGAGGGTAGGAGGAGTACTTCTTTGTAATGTCCCCTACTTGGTTCAGGATAGTTTTAACAGTAATTAATGGATTTCCAATATTTTTATAACTTAACTAAATCAATTAATAGACAAAACTATCTTAACATGAATCCAACCTAGGATGTTCTACCTTTTCTTTAGCTTATCAAGTACTAGCTATCTTACCATACTAAATAATTAATCCTATTTTTGATTTATAAATCATTTACGCATTTATTAATTTTTAATTAATAAATACTTATTGTTATCAATTAATTAATAAATACTTTGTTTTGGTGATTTAATAAATATTTATTAATTTTTAATTACATAATAAATGATAATTTATTATTATGATGAAGAATCACAAAATGTATTATTAATTACATCATCAAGATGTGGGGTTATGACAACCCTCTCACTTTAGAGGAAAATCGTGAAGTCTCATAAATGAGACAATTTTCCAATATTATTAAATGTTAATTAATAAATGTTTTAATTATCATATTTATTTAATCACAATAATCCAATGTCCAAAGAGGGGTTATGATAGTTTGCCCTTCCCGAATTTGCTTGTCCTCAAGCAAATGTTTATTTTAATTTCCTCAACTAAGTCATCTACCAACATGAGTTAAACAACACAAAGCATATACATGGGAAACACAAAGCATACACATGGAAGGCACAGAGCATACACATGGAAAACATGAAGCATACATATATGCAAACATAGAGTATACATGTGAATCCACACATTATGAAATTTCTTTCTTGTTATGGGTAGAAACATAAATCAACACTAGCTTGATGCAAAAACATAAACACTTAATCTAGTTTGTGATCTCAGGTAGAGTATTTAAAAATTTCAAATGGAGTAAATATAATGAGTCTAATTAGCCATATCGACAAAGAGGATAGATAGCACAATGTTTGGATACTTGCCTCAAGTATTAATTAAATGGACTATGCTTAATCCCCTATTTGCCATTAATGAAAGAGAAAATATTTAGACACAATGAGACGCCCATAGCGCTTATCAGGCCCAAGAGCAGTGCAATCCCCCTTGGCCCAACTGATGGGAGACTTTTAGTCATCCACATCAGGTTGCCTACCTGATAGAGGCCTAGTTTCTGCTGACCTCATTGCTCTATCTCTCTCCCACACTAGTGGTGAATGTGAAGTATACATCTATTATTAGTCAATTTGTTTAAGATTATACTGTTATCAATGAGATAATTCCATACTCATTCCCTAGTGAGACCAAGGAGAAGTAGGTGCAATAGGATGCTCGTAGTGCTTATCAGGCCAAAGAGCGGTACACTCCCCCTTGGCCCAACTTGTGGCAGATGTTTGGTCATCCACAGTGGGTTGCCTACCTGACAGAGGCCTAGTTCCTACTATCCCATGGCCCTATTCCCTTGTATCTTATTGGGTTTGGGTATGCAATTTATCCATTCATCATTACTTAATAATTAATCTATGGTTTCTTTATGGGACTAATCCTTGTGATCTTAAAATCACATTAATAATGCAATTCAATACTGACTTGTAATTTCAACAAATATTTGTGTATGCATTAGCCTTCTTCGTATTCACTTCCTCAGTGAGATCAAAAGGATTTAGATGCAATGAGACACTCGTAGTGCTTATCAGGCCCAAGAGTGGTTTACTCCCCCTTGGCCTCACTTAAGGTAGACCTACAGTCGCCATAGTGGGTGATGTACCTGACAGAGGCCTAACATTTGCTGACCTCATTGCTCTACCCCATTTCCTCACTAATGGTCCATATGGAATTTATGATTAATTTATTCTCAATTTAAATGCTAGCTTATTTGTTATTTGTTATTTTTTTGTCATTATTATTATATATATATATTAAGTATTTTAAATGCCACATGGATATGCCTAGTTATCCACTATTCTAATTTGAATTACTCTAAAGTCATACCAATTCAATATCTATTTGGCTGATAATAATATATTTTAAATTCATTTTACGAGATGGAACCCTCGTTGCTTATCCGTCATGGTATTTGCCTCTGTTTATTGACTAGAATAATTTGTTGATTGAATCTTACCCTACAGGATGGCAAGAACTTGGCTCTAATACCATTTGTAATGTCCCCTACCTGATCTATTTAAATATACTAAAATTGATAGATTTTCTTCAATAAGTTATTAACAAGTGCTTGTCTATTTTCCTCATTAGCTGATTAATTTCATTATTCATAGTTCTTAATATAGATGTCAAACCTTGCTACTACTTTAGTTTTAAGGGAGAAGGGTTTACATATGTTACCAAAGCGCTTCGAGACCAACTACAATAGGTTCCCTCAAAGTTTACAGATCCAAGCCCTTACCTATCTTGGGTCTATAACCTCGAGGCTTATGGGTCGCTGATCCCCACCCTATCTTGGGACTTAACCTATTGCTTGGATTTAGACTGCCCCTCTTTGGAACATCTCAATCCCATCTTCTTAAATATGAAAAGTAATAACATGATTTAGACTATAAGTATACTAATTTCTTATGTATTATGAATATATATATGAAATTAAGTATGTCTGTCATACATATTGCAGTCCATATTAGCATTACTATTAATTCTACATAAGAACATTATTGGGCTTCATATATTAAGCATACTTATTATGCACATCCCCATGCATACCACCAAGAACACAAATGTTACTGCCTATAACTTGATAACAATTCTGATCTGATCTGATCAATGGTGATGTCACTAGATGCTTTTGATTCCTTACCTTTATATCTCTCAATTTGAGTGAGAGGTCACACCTCTTCATCATGTATGCCCTTTGGCAAGAGACATACCCTTTCACCATTAGCACCCTTTGAAAGAGTGCAACTCTTCATTATTTCTTCCCTTTGAAAGGGACACAACCTCTCATAATCAGATCTGCAATTATCATTTAAATCAGATCAGCACTTCTCATTTCCAAATTATTCCCCCTCTCAAATGAGGTTCTCTTCTCCCTTTTATATCTCATTGTTGAGGGAGTCACAACCTTTCCTTTCATTTCTTTTGAATTTTCATTAACTTAATTAATTATTAATTAATCATATTTAATTATATTTAATTATTTTATTTTATATTTTAATTTAATTTTAAATATTTTAATTTTATTATTATCATTTATTATTAAATTTTATTTCAAAGTGGGGACATTAAAGTCCGTCCCACCCAAGATTGCCTGTCCTCAAGCAATGATCATGGAGCATTCAAAATGACTCCCAATATGAAATGGTATTGGAAACACACATGGAATGAAAATGTTGGAAACATATCAGGCATGAACCAATCACAGAGCATAGACATGGATATATATGAACACGGAGCATCCACATAAATACATGTATCATTAGATTATTTCTTATCAACTAGAATGTTTTATTGATTCATGTTTACCTTGCAGGATGGCAGGATCAAGGCTCTGATACCATTTGTAATGTCCCCTACTTGGTTTAGGACAGTTTTAACCGTAATTAATCGATTGCCAATATATTTATAACTTAACTAAATCGATTAATAGACAAAACTATCTTAACATGAATCCAACCTAGGATGTTCTACCTTTTCTTTAGTCTATCAAGTACTAGCTATCTTACCATACTAAATAATTAATCCTATTTTTGATTTATAAATCATTTACGCATTTATTAATTTTTAATTAATAAATACTTTGTTTTGGTGATTTAATGAATATTTATTAATTTTTAATTACATAATAAATGATAATTTATTATTATGATGAAGAATCACAAAATCTATTATTAATTACATCAACAAGATGTGGGGTTATGACAACCCTTTCACTTTAGAGGAAAATCATGAAGTCTCATAAATGAGACGATTTTCCAATATTATTAAATGTTAATTAATAAATGTTTTAATTATCATATTTATTTAATCACAATAATCCAATGTCCAAAGAGGGGTTATGACATTCTTCCATTAGGCAAAGAGGCATGGTGGATTGGTCAGGATACTGACAGAGGAGGGATGAGGTTAGCGAGAGAATTACCCTCTCTAGGACAAGGTAGAGGTAGAGGATTGGATAGGGGCCAAGGTAGAGTTATTGATTTTGGTCAGATTCATTGAGATCCAAGGGTTATTGTAGCTCAGGGTAGTTGTGATGAGGGAGAGGAGGACTCAAAGGTTCATGTTCCCCTCATTAGGTAGTGGATCATGATAGCTACTCAAGTGGAGACTCTAGCAAGTGGAGAGGGAGGTGGAGATGAGGGCATACAAGATGTAACTCTATAGGATGTTCAACAATAGGAGAGATCAGATGATCTCAGAGCATAGATAGAGTGGCTTAGGGCACAGGTCCAAACACTCATGACTGAGACAGACAAAGCTATGAAGAGATAAAAGGATACTTGGGCTTTACTTGATCATATTTAGTAGGTTGGATCTAGAACTCTCTCAGCTGATACTATCAGAGCACTATATCGGGTTGGGAAGGAGACAACATACTAACATCGATGATATGAGGATCTAGTCTTAGATAGCCAGAGAGTAGGGAGTTATGAGACTACTCATGTTTTCAGTAGGATGTATACTAGCAGTGGTGGGGTTATCAAACCTCCTCACAGTAGGGATCAAGGTGCACAACCATCTGGAGGATCATCTCATCCACAGCCACAAAGACAAATAGAGTCAAGTGGTAGTGGCACAACACAACCTTGATTTTAGACTTGATTTCATCTTGTATCATTAAAACATTTATACTTTTATGATGATATCATTGTATACTTGGACTTTTTATTGTCTTATGATGATATGTAGACATGGATTCTATATGACGCTGATGATTCATAATTTATTAAGCATGCTACTTTGATAATTATAATCTATATGCATTTATTACATAGATTATATATCCAGTGATTAGATGAATGATGTTATTAGGATCTTTTATTTCTTTTATTTTCATGATAATCTATATGCCTTAATGATAATGATCTATATGAGTTGATGATTATCTATATGATGTGATGATTATGAAATGAGAATGCATTTGATTTTGATTTTGATGATCATGGATGCCAATGAAATTGATTCTACAATGATTTACTTAAATGATGCAATGATATATATGATAATGTTTCTAATGATAATGCATACAAATGGATGTTGATCTCTTTACTCTTGATGTGTATGCACATGATGATGAAAATGATGAAATGATCTACATGAAATGTATTTAATTTAAATTTTGATGATCTTGAGTGCAACATGATGGCTATGGATGTAAATTCTTATAATACTAACTTAAATGATATGCTTGATTCAACTCATGATGAATGCCTATATGATGATGCATATGCTTATATTAATGAGATGATATTGTGATAGTTAAAAATGTGATGTTATAATTGTAATGAAATTCTTATAATGATAAATGAATCTAAGTGCAAAGATGAAATTAAATGATCTTAATGGATAAAGTGTACTAGTATGATAATGAACCTAATGCAAATAATAATAATACATATGATCAATGAAATGTGCTTAATGAAATGCAAACTAATGCAATGCAAATGATTACGATTAAATTAAAACTAATGAAATGAATGATGGTAAATTAATATGCAAATATAATGATTCTAAAGATAAATGAACCTACAATGATCAAATGTAAATTGTTTTTGTTTGTCCAAGTATAATCAATCTTTATTTATGATCGTTGATCCCTGAATGGAATAGAATGAAATTCTTTTATAATGCAACTAAGAATGAATGCTTATAATGCAAATGAATAATGAGCTATTCTAGGATGATCTAGCTAAAATGATACTTCCATTCTTAATATGTTGTCTTATAACAGTGCTTGATTTCATCATTGAGCTTTTAAAATATTGTAAGAAAATACAGGCAACTTGACATAATGATTCAAGTTGACTTGAGTATTTCATGCAGAACAGACACAGATTATCCCCTTGCATGCATGAATCGAAATGCCCTCCTTGATATTTTGTCGATCATATCCTTAAAGACTAGTACATACCTTACTAAGAGATAAACCACATACAATGAAGAAAGAAAATAATCATTTCCCATCATAGCTCATCTAGTCATGGACATCCTTGAGTCACATAGACTACATGATTAGCAAAAAATAAAGATATAAACATTAAATCTTGTATGTCATTCATGTGTTCTCATGGTCATTAAATGATATAATCAACTTGATGAATAATTATTGATAACCCTTCATTACTTGCTCGTTGATTCCTTGTATTATGAGTTTCACAATTTAGTTGTTATGAATGCCTTGATCTTTGTTGCCGCGTTGCTCGTTATCTATTTCAAAAACCTATGTGTTTTTAGTTTTCTAAGTTTTTTCGAATGTTTTTGGATTTTCAAAGATTTAAAAGATCAACTTAGCAAAAGGAATTTAGGATTTTCCCCTAGCGGAAACAAACTTTATTACGAATGTACAAAAAATGATCCAAACCATGGTGGGATGCAATGCATATATGATTGATAAAATTCAAAACAATGAGCATGCTAAGTATGCCAAAGGCTGATAACTATTGATAAGCTGAATATTTCCTACAAATGGTTCAGAGCAATGGATGCGAAAGATGAAATGGATAGGGTAGGACAGATGGAAGTAATAGATGCGATAGGATGGATATATGCGATAGGATGGATAGATATGATAGGATGGATAGATGTGCAAAGTGATCTCATAGATGAAAGAACTCACTTTTAGATAGCACCTGTTTACCAGGTTTTCACTATCTAAATTCATTGCATTTTTTTTCATATTTGATTTTTTTTTTCTTTGTTTTCATTGTTTTATGCTTTTTAGGGATTTTCTAGTTTTCCAATTTTAACTGATTTCTTCAAGAATTTATATTTTGTTTACTGATTTTTTAAGGAATTTATATGCTTTTTATTGATTTTTTCAGGACTTTATATACTTTTTACTGATTTTTTCAAGACTTTATATTTCAAGCATAGAACTTATCGAGATGGATAGAATTGATGGGATCATCAAACCAATCACCTTCAGGTATAGATAACTTGTATGCTCTTTAGCCATATGCTACTACTATAACAAAAGGAGCTAACAAGTTTGATTCAAACTTTCCCTTCTTTTCTCGATCTTGTTGATTCCTTGGATTCTCTCTTAGAACTAGATCTCCAATCTGAAAAATGTGTGGCTTAAATCTATGATTGTAACTTCTTGCCATTCGTTTTTGATATGCCTTCAAATGATCTGTAGTATTTTTGGTGACGTTCCTGAATCAACTCAAGTTCTTGAAGTTTAGAAACTCATTGTTCTTCTTCTAGTATAAGACCTTTCAAGGACACTCATGGAGAAGGTATCTCTACTTCTGTAGGTAATATGGCTTTTGATCCATAGACTAAGGAATATGGAGTTTCTCCTATTGGTGTGCAAATGTTGGCTCAGTATGCCCATAGAGCAGGATTGAGCTAAATATACTAGACTTTACCAACTTCATTGACTGTTTTCTTTAGGACCTTCAAGATTGTTTTATTTGATGCCTTAGCTTGTCCATTTCCCTATGGATAATATGAGGTATAAAACCTATACTGAATGTGAAAGCATTCACATAGTTCCTTCACATCTTGATTCTTAAATGGCATCCATAATGGTCATAGGGACTCCATAGCGTTCACATAGTTCCTTTCACTGATAATGGTCATAGGGACTCCACAGTGATAGATTAAATAATTCGGGATGAAAGATGTTATTTTCTTTCTTGTCACTTTCATCAAAGGCACTATTTCAATCCATTTAGTGAAATACTTGGTAGCAGTCAACATAAACTTATGTCCATTAGAGGATGAAGGATTTATCTTATCTACCAAGTCAAGAACCCATTGGAAGAATGACCATGAATTTTCCATAGGATACAGTTCTTGTGTTGGTGAGTGGATGAG
Source organism: Cryptomeria japonica (assembly GCF_030272615.1). Lineage (NCBI taxonomy): Eukaryota > Viridiplantae > Streptophyta > Pinopsida > Cupressales > Cupressaceae > Cryptomeria > Cryptomeria japonica. The sequence goes on along the minus strand of NC_081409.1, from coordinate 880,973,146 downwards.
ATTCCCATGGATTTGATATTATTTACATTTCTTGGCATATGTAAATAAGTCTCTCTCCATAGTAGGCCAATAGTAACCCAAGCAAATAAGTTTATTAGCCAGTGTTAAACCACTTGAATGCGTTCCACAAATACCTGTGTGGACTTTGTTAAGAACTTTCTCAAAGTCCCCTCATTCAAGACATCTCAATAGAGTGCTATCTAGACCTTGTCTATATAAGGTATCAACAATGATAGTATAGTGGGATGACCGACAGATAAAATTTCTTCTCTAATTGCAGGATAGGTCAGGAGGAAGGATATTTTCTTTTAGGCATTGATAGGTTTGGCTATATAAAGATTGATTAGTTCCAAATATATGGAAAATCATTTGAGTGTTCTAGGATTCAATGGTAGGAATCAAGATATCTTCTGCCTGGAATTTGTAACATTGTTGATTCATCTAATTTGCAAAAGAAATGCTATTGTAGCCATTGCATCTGTTGCTTTGTTCTCAGTTATTGGGATCTGAGTAAATGATATTTCTTCATAATTCTCTTGAAAATATTCAACCAACTATTTATTAGGCATGAGATTGTCATCCTTAGTTTTATAATCATCATTTATTTGGTTGATTATAAGTTGTGAATCACCATACACATGCAATTCCTTGATGTTCCATTCAATAGCCATTTTAAGCCCAATAACCAATGCTTCATATTTCGTAGTATTGTTTGTGAATGGAAACCATAGTCTATATGATTTTGGAATTGTATGTACTTGAGGTGTGATGAACAAAATTCTAGTACCTGATCCATATTGTGTATAGGAGCCATCAAAGTACAACTCCCAAAATTTTGTACTTACTATTAGAAAGTCCACATTAGGAAATTCCATGTGCAACAGTGTGTCATCTTATAGGGGTACTTCAACTAATTAATCAGCAATGACCTATCTTTTTATATCTTTTCAATCAACATATTCTATATCAAACTCACCTAGTATCATAAGTCATTTTTCTAGTCACCCTGTCAAAGTTGGCTTTCTTAACAAATACTTCAGTGCATCTATTTTTGCTACCAGCTTCATAGAATGAGTTAGCATATAATGTCACAATTTTTGAGTTGTGAATACCACTGATAGGCATGTCTTTTCAACTTATGTATATTTTAATTCATAGCCTACAAGTGCTCTGTTGATGTAATACACTACGCTTTTTTCCCTTCTTCATCATGTTGCTCTAAGAGAGATCCTATTGATACATTTGTTACTAAAATGTAAATAAATAATGGCTTCCCTTTTATTGCTGATATAAGTACTAGAGGATTCACCAAGTATCCTTTGATATGCAAAAATGATTCTTCACAATTTTGATCCCATTTGAATGGAACAATCTTGTGTAATAGATGAGTGAATGGATGGAATCTATCTACTAATTGAGAGACAAATCTTCTAATTGATTGCAATCTCCCTTGTAGAGAATGTGATTGACTTATGTTCCTGGGTGACTCCATTTCCATGATATCTTTGACTTTTTGAGGATCTACTTCAATTCCACGAGCTGATATAATGTAGCTAAGAAGTTTTCCAGAGCTTACTCCAAATGCACATTTCTTTGGATTCAATCTTAATTGATATTTTTCAAGCTTGTCAAAGATCTTGGCCAACATATTCAAATGTTCTTCCCTTGTATGGGATTTTGTATTTATGTCTTCTACATAATCTTTCATTATTGTATGCATCATGTCATGGAAAATTGTTCTCATGGCTCTCTGATAAGTTGCTCCTACATTTTTAAGCCCAAATGGCATGACCTTCCAGTAGTAAGTACCCCATGGACAAGTGAATGTTGTCCTTTCTTGATCTTCAAGAGCAATTCTTATTTGATTGTACCCTAAGAATCCATCCCTTAATGAAAATATCCCATGTCCTGCTAATAAGTCTATAATTATATCTATGTTGGGAAATGGGAAATCATAATTTGGACAAGATTTGTTTAAATCTCTAAAATCAATGCAAACTCTTATTCTTTTATCTGGCTTTGACACTGGCACAATGCTTAAAACCCATTCTAGATAGGCAATAGGTCTTATGACACCCACATCCAATAGTTTCTTTAACTCTACTTTTACAAGGAGAGAGATGTGTGGATGCATCTTCCTTATCTTTTGTTTAGTTGGTGTTTCTTTTAGATCTAGACTAAGATGATGCACGATAAGATCTAGATCAAGTCCTGGCATGTTTGCATAGGACCAAGCAAAATTTATCGTTCTTTGTTGGAAAAATTCCATGTATTATTTCTTTTTTTCATTTGATAATGATGCAACATAATGAAGGACCTTGAGATCCTTTGATGTGTCAATGTTCATTGCATATCTCTCTTGAAAATATGCAAGGAGGGTGTCAAAATTTCAATCTCCTGGCACCTCAAGGAGGTTTTCACCATCAGATACATCCTTTATTTTTCCTCTTCATTGATCTAGTGTTTCCATGAAATGGTTTCCAACACTAGGTCTTTTTCCTTGTTTTATTTCAATTTTGTGACTGGAAAGTTTGGCACTCTCTTGACTACAAGAAGAGTTACTTGATTCGGTGGTGAAAGATATATTAGATTTTATTGGTTCAATGATATTAAGATATATGGCTAAGTCATGATCATTGGAAAAGACATCCAATTCAGGGTTTTCTAGGTTATCTAAATCAATTACCTTTGGATGAAGCAAGGGTAAGTCATAGTCATCATCATTGTTAGGTATTTCAAGGTTCATGACATAATAGTCATATTTTGGAATAGAGTAGGTAATGTCATAGATAGAACTCTCTAAGTATAATCTCTCCCAAGTTCTCTCCAATTGACTCTAATAAAGTCAAGATTGGCATTTTGTGATTCACTATCAAGTGACTCAATATCTGATGTTTGTCACTCAAATGAATGCATTATATCAACACATACATCCTTGATACTACAAGTTCCCTCTTGATCAATTTCAATAGATTCATTTGTATCTGAAAGTTAGCATATGTATGCACATGACATAGAGGGTTCTCTTGTTATCTTTTGTCTTCTCTCGAACTCAACTTCTTCTGGACTAATAGTCAATCTTGCTTGACTATCTATTAGTTCTTCTATGGTTCTTCCATGCCTTGGTATTTCTTGCTCAACCTTTGATGTAGATCTGATATTTTGTTGATCTTTTGATGATTGATTAATATATGTTTGTGTTTCCTTGGGTATCACTTCTTGTTCTTTCTCATCCTCTTTCCTTTGTTGTCTTGCATATGCCTCTTTCCTATGAATTCTGATTTCTTCTTTTCTTCTTTCCAACTCTAATCTTTGTTTTGTAAAAGATGTGTCTTCATTTGTAACAGATACTTGTTCTTCATCCTTTTCTTCACTTGATACATCAGATGATGAATCTTGACCTGATTCATATTCGTTTAAATCTATTTCTGAGCCATTTTCTAGAATCACACCACTATATCTGACATGAATGTTATATGGTGAGAAGAGTTCTTTAATTTTGGCCATCTATTCTTTCACTTCATCTGGAATATCTTTCCTATGAATTCTGATTTCTTCTTGTCTTATTTCCAACTCTAATCTTCGTTTTGTAAAAGATGAGTCTTCATTTGTAAGAGATACTTATTCTTCATCCTTTTCTTCTTCACTTGATACATCAGATGATGGATCTTGAACCCTATTCATATTTATTTCAATCTATTTCTGAACCATTGTCTAGAATCACACCACTATACCTGACATGAATGTTATATGGTGAGAAGAGTTCTTTAATTTTGGCCATTTGTTCTTTCACTTCATCTAGAATATCTTGATCAAGTTTCACACTTGCTTGTACTCCTTGGACTTGTTTGTAAGATTCTTCTTCTATTTTGATAGAAAGATCTTCATGTTGTTTCTCATATTCTTCTTGTTTCTATTTGTTAGCTATTATTTCCACTTCTTGGTGTAGCCTCTCTTGTCATGGTTCTTCTTTAGGGGCTTCTTTCTTTCTCCACCTTGGATGTTGATAATAATGTTGTTTTTTCATTAATTTAGGATATCCAAGTCCTTATTTATCTTTTTTAGAATGTGTATGAGGACAAATAGGTTCTAAAATGCCTTCTTGTCACTTGCCAATTGATCTATTTCCTTCATATCTCATCTTTTGTATGATCTTGTAACCATTTCCATATTGTTGTATGGGAATATTAACCTCTATGTCTATTGCTATAGTTTCATTTTCATCTGTGTACAACTAGCTAAGAATGTCCTTGTCTTCAATTTCTTCTACAAGTGTCCCAACTTTAACAAATGCTCCATTAAATATTTCAACTGATTTTTGTGGGATTCTTGGTTGAGCATTTGTAGGATTTCCATATGATTTGGGTGAAAGTGGCAAGTTATGCAAAAAATACTTTCCCATTCTTTCATTATTTAGTTTGAGATTTTTCTCAAAAGTTTCCCAAAAGTATTCTTGAATTTATTTGGTGAGATAGAATGAATCTTTGTTATGTGGAACTCTTGCATCTTGTGTTGGTTTCATATTATTGCAGTATTGATGAGAGTGTGCAAAGTTATAGTGACTTCTTGTCCATTATGAGGAAACTTAATACATTGGTGGCATGCAGAAGGAACCACTTGCATGTCATGAATTCATGGTATTCCCAAAACAATGTTATAAGATAAATTCAAGTCTAGAACTTGGCACAATGTATCTCTTTCCATGGGTCCTATTTTGATTGGTAGCACTACAATCCCTTTAGAATAATGCTTTTCCTCATCATAAGCCTTGATAGTTATTTTCTTCTTTGGATCTACTACATTATCTGAATATCCCAAAGCCTTTATTAAACTTAATGCACAAATGTTTAAGCCAACTCCACCATCTATGAGTATGTGTTTGACAGTAGTTGTATGAATGGTGAATTCAATATGCAGGGGAGCATTGTGAGGGTGTAGCATGGATGCATCATCATTTTCAAAAAAGGATAAGAAATGAGGGGCTATGAGGTGTCCCACCATGTTTTGGAATTGATTTGCATCTAGGTCTTTTGAGACCATTGTTTCTGTTAGAGGCTTCTCCAATATTTCCTTATGCATAGGTGAAAATTTTAGAAACTCCAAAATTGAAATTTGAGTGGGTATCTTTTGTAATTGTTCCACTACATTATATTGTCTTGAAGTGGATGTTGATTCATTTGTTACCCAAAAATGTAACCTTCACTTTGCTTCTTATAATGATGTTGATTGGTTCCGAAGGTGTTTTGTCTTTAACAATGATGACATTTACCATATCATCATATGTGCAAGTCTAGTTTACTTTATCTTTTCCTTTGTCATCTTTTAGTTTGGATTGTTCATCTTTTTCATAATTTGGAAGTGGTTTTTTGAATGCTAAGTATGATTCATTTGTTTTATGACCATCCACTATGATAGTTTCATTATCAATCGTCTTGAATAAGGTGCTTCAATCTTTGACCATCATTAGTTTAGTGTCATTTGTTTCAATGATAATTGTAAAAATGATTTTCATTCCACCAATTAGGTTTGACTTGAGGTTCATAGTTTCTTTCTTCTGGTAAGGTAATCAATTTATTTGGAAGAAGAGTCTTCAAAGTTGATTCCAATGGTTCCCCAAAGTTTATCAATTTCCTGTTTGGATTGGAGAAGAAAGACTTAGATCTACTATTATCTTGATTGTTATTGTTTGGTGGTTAACTTGAAAAGTTGAAGATTGGTTATTGTTTGGTAGCATTGTTTTTGTCATTTCCTCCATTGGCAACATTCTTATTCTTTGACCAAAATTTAGGTTTGTCATTGTTATTGTTACCATTGTTGTTCTTGTTGTGATTTTTATTATTGTTGTTGTGATTGTTTTTATTGTAGGAACTGTTGTAGAGTTTTAACTCTCCTTTCTTTACCATTGTGTCTTCTATCTTTAGACCATTTTCAATCATTTTAGACAAAAGAAGGAGGACATTGCATTTTAATATGATAACTCATTTTACTGGTATGGTTGTCAATGAATATGTCCATTTTCTCTTGATTGGGTACATCTCTTGGATACCTATTAAGCATTCTTATCCATCTTTGTAAAAAGACCATGAAAGGTTCACCATTCTTTTGCTTGATGTTACATAAATCTAGCATGGTTATTCCATTTCTTATGTTGTAGGAGTATTGTGTGATAAATCTATTCACAAGTTATTCAAAGATTTAATCCAAGATGGTAGTATTGAGAACCATTCCATTGATTGCCCACTTAAGCTTCTAGGAAATAGTCGCATCAAGTAAGTTTCATCGTGTGCAAATTCTATACTCATGGTGTAGAATTCCCTAGGATCAGATTTTCCATCATATTATCATATTTAGGGATTTTACAATAATGTGGGAATGGTATCATGTTTAAATTTTTATCAAAAGGTTATGGGCAGATGTCCTCTAATGAATATTTCTTATAACTCATTTCATGAAACATATCCTATATTTGTTTTTGCAAGGTTTACATTTGTTGAGCAAGAGTTAACAAAGGATTATCAACATAGGTCGTCCTTGCATCCTCCTAAGTTCTTCTTTCACCACACTCTCTTCTTGCTTCACCTTGATTTCTTTCATCATCATGATCTCTTCTTGTTCTTGCTTGTCTTTTTCCCCCATGATTTACTCGATTTATATCCTTGTTATTAAGGTTATCAGTGTTTTGATTGTTACTTGTTCCTGCATCTTGTTTCAAACTTTTTATGTTAAAGTCTTGTGGCAATTTAGCTCTTGAATTTGCTAGCATTAGGATGTACTTCTCTTTTTGTTTTTCCAATAAATTTTCTATTAGTTTGTTACATTTAAAATCTTGTTCAAGGTCTTTAATAGTGTTATTGACTGCTTCTTCATCAACATCTATGTACCCAGATCGATGAAACATTGGATTTTCCTCCTCCATTTGTTGTCTTCTAAATTTCCCATGTTCAGCTCTTATCCAAACTAGCATGTGATTGATTTGAAAATTTCCTAATTTTTTGTTCTTCTAAATGCAACATGATAAGTGATTATTGGTTTAGAAAGATAAGCTTTTCTTATTTTACCACTGTTATTAGTTCATTGTAATAAAGCATCTCTTTGTTGAAAAGCACGTCTTTGCCAAAGTTCCCCCTCAAATTCTGCTCCATGACCACGTAAATAGTTATGAAAGTAGTGTAGAAATGTCCTATGTTTTATCAATATTTTGCGATTGATGCACAAGAATCTTATCCTCTTTAGAGTAGCCTTATAACTAGGTTTTCTTTTCTTAAGGCGATATTTAAAAGTCATATAAGCATATGATGATTTACAAGTTTGTTTGATTCCAATGTGAGTGTACTTTTGATTTTGATATAACCTAGGTTTAAAATAGGAATGATATATACAAGATATTAAACAAAGGTTGACAAGATCTAATTTTGTGATAGAGGATTTTATGTATCTTGATGAGAAACTGATAATGATGTTGATTTTTACACTTAAGATGGTTGAATTGCTAACTTGTTGAATATTTTATGCTTATGAAAACCTTTGGAAGTATCCTATTTGATTGATAACCTGATTATCTGACTAGTTTGAAGATCTGTGACACTTGAAGATAAATCTAATTGAAAAATGGTATCTAAAAATGATATTGGAATTTTAGTGTGATATGCAGAAATGCCCTCTATTTTAGATGCAATAAAATGTTTGTGCTAATCTATTTGTCAAAAGCGCTAACCTACGCGATAAAAGCATTACTCTGTATGATAAAAGCACTTCTTTGTGGGATAAAAGCACTAAACAATGGTGTATAAGCATGGTTTCATGTTCAAAAGTGCTATTTCAGTGATCAAATGTGTGATTATAAAGAATAAAAGAGTTGTACTATTATTTAAAAGCGTTGTTTTGCACAAAAAATGCACTGCTCTATGCAACAAATGCACGATTCTAACTGTTTTAAAAAGATTTTTCAATTTTTCTACCAAGTTTTCATATGTTTTCTCATTCAAGATGATTACTTTTTAAGTTTTTGACCATTTTGAGAATGTTTTGTAGACACAATGTTTGAATCTCACATGGGGTTTCCCCTGAGGCTATGTTATTCAGAGAAAATATTTAGGTGTTTGACCCCACTGGCTCCACCCTTGGCACTCACTTCTATGGGATAGACGAGTATGAGTTTCCATGAAAAAATCCCCATGGAAAACTTCATATCTCTACTAAGAACCGTATGTGTGTGAGCCACTTGAGAGGTCCGACCTCTTGTGCCAACAATTAGAAGAATTTTGGTCGCTAATACAAATGGTTTTTAGTAAGCACTTCTGGTCATGTGGCCATAAATGTGGCACTTTACACTATAAATACAGAAGGTTCTCAGCCTATAGAGGTTATACTCCATAGGGTTTATGGGGAAACATAGTATCGGTATGAACTAATCAGCACATGATGTCTATGACATTCATCATAGATAATTTATTTAGAGTGGATCGGAAGGACTCCTTATTAGCCTGTTTCCACTTGGGTCATTCTCCTCTCATTGGATGCCTCAAGGAAGCTCGGGAAGACAATCCCTCTAAAGGTTACACATAAAGAAAGCAAGTCTTGTTTTCTGATCATCATATGAGGGTGAGAGCATACTCTCCTACTACTTCAATAGGCACGGAAGACAAAAAAATTATTTTAAGCCTTCTAAAATCTATGTGCAACTACTTTAAAGAAGACACTCAAATGCAAGTTGCATGCTATTGATTATCCTCCTAGTTAGACTAGATGAGTTTTATATGATGTTTTACTCTCTGAAATACTCCTAATTAACTAGATGTGAGGAAATGCATAAAAAAAAAGCTCAAAATCAACCTTGCACCCACAAATGATAGTATTTTAAAAAAATTTAAGTCTTGGACATTTGGACCTACAAAATTATTAGCTTTCAAATTATAAAAATTCAAATTTCACCCACTGACAAAACAAAAGCACTAAAACTGCAAAAGCACTATCCTAACGAGCAAAAGTGCTATCCTAGAAGGCAAAAGCACTATCCTAAGCAATAAAGTGCTAACCTATGTAACGAATGAGCTAACCTATTGCTTGAATGCATGAATTCAAGATCTAAAGTGTTTATCTATTTAATATAGGTGTTAACCTTAGGGATAAAATGGCTAACCTATTTAACAAATGTGTTGTCAAATTTCACACATGCGTGAAACTAACTTACAAAAGTGTTAAATTGATTCTACGAGAATAAGAAAGGATATTAGAAAGGTGAGTTTGAGGCCTAAGACCCACAGTGGGCACCAAAAATGTTGAGGCTAAAGTTGAACTCCAAAGAAGTATCCTAAAACTTATTAGTCCACCACAAAACATAAAAGAAAGCTACAAGAAAAACTTAGCTTCAATCAATCAAACAACATGAAATAAAAGTAAATGTAGACACCTAAAATTGTCTTGTCTAATTAAATACATATTTTTTATTTAATTAATTATTTAAGCCCAAGTCTTCTATTAATTAAATAAATCTTTATTTATTTAATTAATTCATTTATCCTCTTCTAAGCCTTTCCTCATTTAAATAAATACTTTTATTTATTCAAATTATCTCTGTCCTAAATTAAATAAATACTTTTATTTATTTAATTGATCCCACTTATTCTATTAATTAAATAAATCTTTATTTATTTAATTAATTCACTAGCCTTTTGTACCTATGACACATGACATTAATCTCTAAATTCATACACTACCTATCCCCTTTATCATTTTCTTATTTCCTCTACCTACCCTCTAATTCTAGTTGACCATCTATCATTTACACCTCTTAATCTTATCCCTTCATTTTCTAAAGTGTCTTCTATATAAGAGGATATGCTCCTTCATTATGAACCCTAACTTCCTAATTATCTAATGCGTCTAATCAGATACTTGAATCAATCTAATACAATCAAGCTATCAACCACATTTCTGTTCTTTGTTGAGCTCTTGTGCACACATAAAATCTAAGAGCGAAACCATCAAGCAAGATCAATGGAGATAGGAAGAATGGAGATTCAAACCCTAGTGGAGATGTGATGGTATAATCTTTTTATTTTGTTTGTCATTTGCATTGTCTTAGCTAATCTTCATATGTTATGGTGGATCTTTGTTGTTGTTAGGCTAGGGTTTTGTGGTTGAATCTATTTTAGTCTTTCAATATTGTTATTTTTCATCTTCCATTTTCACCATATATAGTAAATAAAAGAGATTATACCTTCATGATTTATGTCTCATTGTGTCCTAACTCCATTGTTCTTGGTTGCAAATAATTTTGCTCTCAGACAAGCATAGGTAACTTCCAAGATGGCATATGAAGAATGGATTGCTAGTTAACTAATACTATGGTATGCAAATGATATTAAGCTAAAATGCTATGAAAATGATTTATGCTAAAAAACTCTAAAATACTTTTTGATTCAAAAACTCAAACTCATGGATGCAAGATAAAGACTCCTAGTAGACTATTAGTTTCAAAAATGTCTTAGGAGACTTCTTTTTATAGATTTTTGAGTGCATAAGATTAGGTGGCAAAGATCAATGGTCATAATTAAATCTTGCAATTTGGATGGCTATGAGCAATAAGTTGAAGGTTGAGAGAAAGGGGGAAGGAGAAGACAAGTGTCACTCATCTCACCTTGATTGAGTTGAAGACTTGAGTGGATATAGGGTAGGTTGGAGAAGATATAGAAATGAGAGAACAAGCAGACTCAAGTCCTCCTAGAATATAGGGATGTTGGAGAGAATATAGAAGAAAGTTAGGAAATATGTGTACGTACACAATTTTTTCATTTATTTTGGAAGTTGAAGATAAGTGGCTAATAAATGATTTTAATTTATTTTATTTTGTTGAAATAATTTAGCCACATGATGGATGAGTTGGCAAAGTGGAAATGAGGTGGAGATGGAAAGGTGAGTTGGAAAATTGATTAAATAATTAAGAAATTATGTAATTAATGAGACTATATGATAGTGGATAGAGAAATAATCAAATATAAAAATATTTAATTATTTAAATAGAAGAAAGGGATAAATTGAATTAATTATTAAAATGTTTCAATTAAATTAATTAATGGAAGGATATGAAATGAATAAAATAAATTAGTCTTTTCAAATTAACTATTTAATAGAAGAACAATATTCAGACTTATAAATTAGTCTTTTCAAAAATATTACCTCAAATATTCAAACTTGATCTAAAAAACTATTATCTTCCTCTTCAACATTGTCAAATGAATAAAATAGTGGTGGAGAGCTGATGGAATATATAAATTAACCTTGCATCAAGTGTTAATACCATAGAAAAGCATTTTTTTGTCTGATCATGTGCAAAAGGCAGACAAAAATAGAGAATGTGGGCTTGGATCATGGGTCAAGGGTCCCATATTACCGTTTTTTAGTGCAACTCTTTTGGCTAGTGCCAAATGACTTCCATTAAAAATTTACTCTTTGATAAATTTGGAAAAATGTTGTAGAGGGATAAGTGGAAAGAAAAAATCGATAAGGAAGATGAAAAGTGAGAGACAAACAAAGACGCATGACCCTCACCCATAAACCTTTTGGCCTCAATCAGAAACTCCAAACTCTATACAAATACTTCAAAAATTCATGTATACGTCAAATACTCTAAACAATGTAATCAATACCCTTAACCCTATAATCTATACTCTATACCCTATACTTGATAGCCACAATCATAAAACTTAAAGGTCATTTAAACCCTATAAAAAATACCCTTAACCACAACCCAATATGCTAAATCCACGACCCTATACAGTAACTGCAAACCTAGAAAGGGAAGGGAGTGAGGAATAAATTGATTTTGAGAGACCTATAGACACTTGAGAAAGGTGAGAGAGGAAAAAATATGAGGTAAGGATGCAGGGTGAGATATGGAGGGAGGGGGGAATAAAGGGGCTGTGACACTTAGAGAGGGAGAGAGAAAGAAGAGGAGGGATACAAGAACAAAGAGATAGAGAAGCGGGGTTCACGGAAGAGTTAGAGATAAGGGTAAGGAGGGAATGGGATAAAGAGTGTGTAAAGAAAAGGGGGGAGAGACCTAGAGAGGGGAAGGAATGAAGAAGAAAGTGAGGGGGATACCTAGAGATAGGAGAGAGTGAGGAACAAAGTGATGGACAAACCTAGAGAGAGAAGGAAGGAAGGAAGTGAGGTCGAGAGACTTGGGTATAAAGGGCATAGAGGGAAAGGGAGGTGAAAGGCCATAAGGAGGATGAGGGGGATACAAAGGTAAACATGAAGGGAACGTGATACTTGGGGATAAAGGACATAGAGGGGAAGGGAGACCTAAGAGGCCTAGAGGAGAGATAGAGGTGGAACATGTGGGGATAAAGTATATAGAGGGGAAGGGATGTGAGAGGCCTAGAGAGGAAAGAGAGGTGGGAGATGTAGGGGTAAATGGCATAGAGGGGAATGGAGGTGAGAGGAATAGAGGGGAGAGAGAGGAGAGATGGGGGTTTAATGGATGTGGGGGGATAGATAGGTAAACATGAAGAAAGTGGGGGAGAGACTTAGATAGAGGAGGGAGTGAGGAATAAATTGAGGGAAAGAGGTGATAGAGGGAATGGGATGGGTGTAAGGATGAGAGGGAGATAGAGAGGGATAGAGGAATAAGGGAATTGTGAGAGCTAGAGAGGGGAGCGACAAAGAAGAGTATGGATATAAGAATGGAGACATAGAAGAGGTAAGGGGAGATAAAGAATGAGAGATCTATTTTATAGAGAGATGGAACTATGAGGGAAGGGATATAAAGGTGGATCAATAGGGAGATTTAACTGTTGGCTTGATGATGATTGTAATATATTCATCACTTCTTGTCATTGATGAAACACTCTCACACACACATATGATTACATTGACTATTAGTGTAACTTCATTGGTTTACACTGTTAACTAGTATGTTTAAGGTCTATCTCTAACTAGTGCTCTATGTCAACCAGTATGTGCTTAAGAGATAACCTGTGGTTACATTAAGTCAGCATCAAAACAAAGATGAAGATGAAGATGAAGATGAAGATCAAGTGGAATATTCTAGGACAACAGTTCACATGTTTTCTTCCAATCGGTATTGACTGTTCTAACCGGTATTCATTTTTGTGATGAGTTACCAGCACCATTTTCTTAGCAGTCATTTTTGTGATAAGCTATGTTTACTTGTCTAGATACACTGCACCTAGGAAATTGTGTTCCTATGGCCGACATAATATTTGTATCTCTATTAAAAACATCTTAGTGAATCACTTAAGAGACAGAAAACTGATATAGGAGAGGAGATTATGCGAATACTGATATGCATAAAGAGTGAAAGATTTTGTTGAAGAGTGATAAGTGTTAATATGAAGAGCAGTGTTGAATGTACTTAGAATGATCTGATCAAGCAAGTCTTGTGCTACTCAGAAAAAATCAAAACTTTCTTGTTGTTTTCTAATCATTACAACATAATCAAATCCCCTAACTGGGTAAGCTCTAACAAGCTTCATTGTACAAATCCTCTAACAAGGTGATCCATTAGTTTGGATTCTCAAATACTCCAATGAGGTTACTCTTAATAGGGTAGTAATCTTAACTGGGTATAAGCTTCTAATCAAGCTTGGGATCTCTAACAAGATTTGTTCCTAGCAGAGCACTTTGTAAGACCTTAACCGGTCAGTTATCTATTGTTGCAACTAGTGAACTTGTGAGTTCCATCTCACCGTGGTTTTTACCTATTTGGGTTTTCCACATATAAACACTTGTGTTATGGTGGATGTTCTAGTTTATGTGGATGTTGTTATTTCATTTTGGATAGCATGTATTTTGTTTAAATGCTTGATTAAGTTCATCTATCGGTTAGTGTTTGGAGTTGTGTTTGTTTTGCTATCACTGATTTACCTCCCCCTCTCAGGGCTTTTCAAGTTCGTCAATTGGTATTAGAGCCTAACTTCTTTGAAGCCTAACCACTTAGAAGGGAATCTTGAAGCTGCCATGGGGGACAGGAGCTACTTTGAGATGGTTAGAGAGCTAGAAGCTAGCAGAAAGGAAATTGAATCCCTTAAGGGCAAACTAAAAGTTTCTCAAGTCAAAAGGAGAGAGATATTTGAAAAACTGTTGGAAATATCTGATAATAGTTTTTCAGATGAAGCCAATATTGAAGCTTTAGCTAATGAAGTTGAAAAGGTGAACGATGAAAAACTAAATGTAAGAAGAGAGCTATAAGGTCTCACTATCTATATGAGTCAGGAACTGGAAGCCAGAAGAGCTATTGAAAATCTTATCAAGGTAAGAGATCAAGAGACCATAAAGATCAAATAGGAAAAAGACATTATACATGAGGACTTGATTGCTGAAACAGAAGAAAATGAGAACCTAAAGCTATTGAGTTGGCATCATCTATGAAAGAAAACCTGTCTAAGCATAATGAAGATCTTGTCAAAAAGCTTACTGAAGCCAATGAGAAATTGGAGAAGTTCATCAAAATTCTAACATGCTGGAAGAACAAATTCAATCACAGAGAATGAAGGGTGATATCTTTGGACTTGGTTTTCATACAATTGAAAAAGGTGAATCCTCTAGTACAAAGAACAAAACTGCTCCTAAAGTCAATAAGACTATCAGTAAGAAGGCTTTTAAACCTGTCTACTTTGTTTGTCACAAGCCTGGTCATACTACAAATGTTTGTAGAAACAAACCTAACAAAAATGCAAATTACAATACTAATGCTAGGCATGTGTCTAGAAAGATTGAAGTTCATTGCTACACATGTGGAATGTATGGGAATAGACATATTGAGTGTAAATATGGATCAAACAATCTTATACAACACATGCATCCTAAACCAAATGGTGATTAGATAAGGAATTTTGATAATTGGGTAAACTAGAACTGGCAAAGATCCTATTGCAACAAGTTTAGTCCATTTGAAATGGAAAAGGCAACAAATGTTGTTTGCACATTTTGTAATAACTTTTTTCATGTGGCTATGAACTGTAGAAGAAGAATGGGAAGAGGAAATGCAAGACCCTAGAGATCATCTAGTATGGTCCGTTGCCACTGCAACAAACCAGGGCACTTACCAAAGTTTTGCAGATCAAGAAATAACAAACCAGTCAACTTCTTTAAGGATCAGAAAGGGAAGCAGAAAGTTGATACTGCAGAAACCAGAGAAGATATAAATCATATTTGGAAAAGTAAAGGTGATGACTCACCTAGAGAAGAAACTATTCCTTCACCCAGTGAAGAGAATCCAACACTGGTGACTTAAGCTTATCTAACACAGCTAAGGGGATCTTAACGGTAAAACATATTTGGACCCTTTGTAAAATGAATGGGAAAGAATTTTTGATGACTTTTTATTAATATGTTATCAACCGGTATTTCACTTAAGTGGTAAATAAAAATTAGGGTATGTAACCTAAAGTGTGAGCATTTATTATAGTTGGTAAAGAGGATAAAAACAAGTTTTACTGTATCATTTTTTCCTTAACTCTTTCGAAAAATAAATTTGAAGCAATTGTAGAGCAGAACAAGATTGTCTTGTTGTCAATTGGAAAATTATTTCGTGTTTAGAGAAATCAAGCTGAATCGAAAGTTGCAGAAAGGCGAACGGGTGTACATTTAGACATTTCAACAGGGAAATAGAGACACGTGCAAGATAAAAGGTATTTCTTTTTATACCGCTTCAAAACTTGTTTAACTAGAATGGAATCTTCTTCTAAGTCTGTAGAAAGGTTGATGCTCATTGCTGAGCCTGAGGAAGGTCTAAAGGAAGATGAAATTATGTCTTATAATGTATTATCGCAAGTCTCGAGCGATGTTGTGGTCAAAGATGACTTGTCCAACTATATAGATTGCAAGATAGAATATTTAGGCACTCCACACATCTATACTCAATTTAAATCACTCTGTGATAAGAGCGGAAAGATTGAAACCAAATATGCTAAGGTTTTTGAAAAAGGGTTTCATAATGCCGCATATTTTCTTGAATATGTTGAGGAAGAACACATAAGAATCATCTTGAGTTGAGTCCACAAAAAGAATATGTATTTGAAAATGACTCATACAATAACCAAGGAGGCTATTAGGGTTGTAACAGGTTATTGCTCAATTGGTGAAACTTATAGCAATTGGTTCTGTATCTGATGAGTATGCTTTCTCTATCAACAATATTAGAGACTGTAGTGAAACTTGCACCAATTATGATAGGCTACTGGGTATTCTATTCCAGTAGACTTAATAGTTTTCCATCTGTGGCAATTCACACAGCACATAGAATGATTGTTGATAATGCAGACTATGATATTTGTGGAGCCATCAGAGACCAATTATTTCAAAATTTGAAATTCATTAAGGACAATACACAAAAGTTCAAATATGGTCAGCTATTAGCCGAGTTATTTTTCTATTTTTAGAACTTCCTACCAGGTATTGGAGATATTGAATGGTCCAAGGAATAACCGGTCAATGCATAGATCAAGAACAACATTAAGACTGTGAAGAATACTTTTTCAGCTACCATGAGCAACTATTTTAATGAATTTCAAAAAAGGATGAGCATGAGAATGCAGTTACCTGAAGATGTGGTAAAACACTTTGCAAAAGACATAATCTTCATGGTTACCTCTGACTTTTTCTCGATGCAAGCGATTGAACCTAGAGAGGAAGAGATGGAAGATATGAGCTATGAGGTTAATCATGGTTTACTGGTTAGCTATGCTAATACCCTGTTAGCATTGCCTAAAGATAAAAAGAAGGAAAAATTGGACATTTTGGTAGTCCAAGTTACAAAAACTAAAATTGGTACTACACCTGTAGCTAAAGTGAAAGGAAAGCAAAAGAAGTCTGATGAAAAATATCCTATGAAAAAAACCACAAGGGTGACTCAGAGTGTCCTAAATAAGAAGGAACCAACACCTAAAGTATATGTAAAGAAGGAGAATGCACCAAAGAAGAGAAATCAGAAATTGATTTTGCAACTAGAGTCTGAGGGTATAGATTCTAAAGAAGAACCAAAGAAGGAAAAAGCAACCGACATAACATCTATGAAGGTAAAGGTAGTGTTGAAGGCAACTACACCTATAGATATTGCTACCTACAAACCTGACACAATCTTTGAGAGGACAATGAAGACATTAGGAAGAAAAAGGTTTGATAATGTTAAAGAATATTTTGATTCTTTCACTGAAGATGAGCAGAAGAAAGTAATCCAACAAGTAATTACTTATTTGGGTCATTACAATAGATTTTTGCATGACTTGGAAAAAGATATTTCAATCTCTTTGTATAATACTTTGTTAGATAAATGGGAGGAAGCAATTCAATTGGAAAAGAAGATTATTGATAAAATATTTGTACAGTATTTTCCCAATCTATCATCGGATGGAATTAGTGCTTTAATTGAGCAATACAAAGTATATTTTGATTTTAAAGTGAGAAGATTGAAGCTTCTTAATGAAAAAGGTTAGCTATTGAGTCTGAGACACATCAGCTAGCCCATGTAATTAAAAAGAGGGAAGAAGTCATCCACTCTAGCAATAAGGATGATACTATAGATGATGTTTCTCGACTGGAAATGGATGAAGAGGAAATTGTTCAAGCTGATGTAGTCTATCCAATCAGGAAGAAGGATGATTCCATTATTCTTGTTGATGAAGATGTTCAGGATACAGTATACCTATCTGGAGACATTACTGCACCAGATATGGATCCTCCTACAATCACTGAAGTACAGGTTACATTAGTTGAACAACAGGGCATTCAACTAATAGTGGACATGAATCGACAACAGAACAACTAGAGAAACCACAATCTCCACCGGTCATTGAAACTACTCAAAAGGAGTCTACTGAGGAAGCTATCACTTAGCTAACAGAAGTTACAATAGAGAAGAACACGGAAAGAGCCATCATTAAGAGTATACCCCTTGAACCGGTGAAGCAGAAACTACTTGATGATGAGGATAATGACTCTTTAAGTATCTCAGGACCCATTGACATGAACACTTTGAGTGTATCAAAAATGATGAAGATTGCTAATTTTATGAAATATTGAGCACACAAGAAGAGACTAAAAGAGAAAAGGATTGAAGCAAAGACAATCCAGAATGCAGTAGAAATTTTGTCTGGTTTATTACCGGAAACAGCTATTGCACATCTTCCTACACCCATCAACAAACTTGGTTAGTTCATTGCACATGCATCTAATCAAATCAAATCTCTTGAAGATTCTTCTCAAATGTCTGCTGAGAAGAGCCACAAAAAGGAATATGGAGATAAACTGGCCAAGAAAATTGAAAGTGGAAAAATGGCTTTATCTCATAGTGGAAGTCTGTTGAAGAAAGCTATTGAATCTGGAGGGAAGTATCTTGCCTCTACCTCCAATGTTACTTCCTTTTATTCTAATATTTCTAAGAGTCAAGTTGAAACCGAGTAGGAAATAGAAAGGTTATGCAAGGCATATGTCCCACTCTAGGACTACATTCATTCCTTTAACTGCTCTATAGATTATTTGCATGATAGACTGAACATGAATGATAATGAGAAGGCTAAGAGATTTTGATCTCTAAGAGAGCTCAAGAGTCAGCTCACCTCATAGGTCGACATTCTTTAGAGAGCCTACTCCAATGCAGAAGCTATTATTGCTACTCCTGAAACCTACACGCTAGACTCAATGGAAGAAGTCTACTCCCAGTTGATGTCTACCTTTAAGTATACTACTAATATACTGGAATCATGGGAAAATTCTTTATCCCAGATGAAGGAGAATTTCAATGATATTTTTTATGAGACTAGCCAAACCATGAACTTTTAAAAAAATTGTAATATATGCTAAATAGTTTGATACAAATTTTCTATATATATGTATATATTTTACTTTATCATTTTGGAATTGTTGTCAAAGGAGGAATAATAATATGTATGTGTATTTTTGAAAATGTTGTATTTATGCATGCATTAAGGGGGAGTATTGCATTAAAAGGGGAATATGAGTACATATGTAAATATGTTGTGTATGCACACTTAGCGGTATTGTATTACTCTAAAATTTTCTAAGTGTTGCCATCAATGCCAAAGGGGGAGATTGTTGGCTTGATGATGATTGCAATGTATTCATCACTTGTTGTCATTGATGAAACATGCTCACACACACATATGATTACATTGACTACCGGTGTAACTTCATTGGTTTACAATGTTAACCGATATGTTTAAGGTCTATCTCTAACCAACACTCTATGTCAACCGGTATGTGCTTAAGAGATAACCCATGGTTACATTAAGTTAGCATCAAAACGAAGATGAGGATGAAGATGAAGATCAAGCAGAAGATTCCAGGACAATGGTTCACATGTTTTGTTCCAACTGGTATTTATTGTTCTAACCGGTATCCATTTTTGTGATGAGTTACCAGCACCATTTTCTTGGCGGTCATTTTTGTGATGAGTTATGTTTACTTGTCTAGATACACTGCACCTAGGAAATTATGTTCCTATGGTCAACATAAGATTTGTATGTCTATTTAAAGACATCTTAGTGAATCACTTAAGAGATAGAGAACAGATATAGCAGAGGAGATTATGCAAATATTGATAGGCATAAAGAGTGAAAGCTTTTGTTAAAGAGTGATAAGTGTTAAGATGAAGAGAAGTGTTGAATGTACTTAGAATGATCTGATCAAGAAAGTCTTGTGCTACTCAGAACAAATCAAACCTTTCTTGTTGTTTTCTAATCATTACAATAGAATCAAATCCTCTAACTAGGTAAGCTCTAACAAGCTTCATTGTATAAATCCTCTAACAAGATGATCCATTAGTTTGGATTCTCAAATCATCCAATGAGGTTACTCTTAACAAGGTAGTACTCTTAACAAGGTATAAGCTTCTAATCAAGCTTGGGATCTCTAACAAGATTCACTCCTAGCAGAGTGTTAGGGTTTCAAGCAGATTTGAAGCAAATATGAACTAACAATTATATGCAGATTTAAATACAAAAGATAAAGAAATAAAACAGGACACAGATAATGCAGAGATTTAACGTGGTTCACCCAAAATGGGTTACGTCCACCATACACAGCTGTCCAATCTTTCTTATTATTCAGCAAAAATATTACATCAACCTTACAATGCCTTAAGCATCCCAGCCACTTATAACATGTGTTTTTAGGGAAAAAACAAAGTCAGCCTTTTTAGGGTTTTATTACAATGTCGATTTTCATTAAAAAAAACCCAAAAAAAAATTTCTCGGGGGCTCCCGCCCCCGAACCCCCAGACCCCGACAAGGATACGTGCTGAGTGTATAGTACTTTGCTGAGCAGTCACCACATTTCAACAATCTCCCACTTAGAGACTGATACTACACGACACCACTGTACATGCAACATCTGCTAGATAGAACACTAGGACTCGACTGGTATAAATTCCACAATTATCAATCAAGAAGACCAATAGAAACTGATGAAGAAATCAGCTTCTCCTATGGA
Organism: Cryptomeria japonica; assembly: GCF_030272615.1. NCBI lineage: Eukaryota > Viridiplantae > Streptophyta > Pinopsida > Cupressales > Cupressaceae > Cryptomeria > Cryptomeria japonica. The sequence goes on along the minus strand of NC_081409.1, from coordinate 880,952,674 downwards.
ACTACCTTCGTGAACATATCGGCAGGATTCTCACTTGTGTGAATCTTCTCAAGCCGTAACTGACCCTCCTCCAAAATAGTCTGGATGAAGTGGTACCTGAGTTGAATGTGCTTTGTCCTTGAATGAAAAGCAGAGTTCTTTGCAAGATGAATGGCACTCTGGCTATCAGTATACAATGGGTGATCCTCCTATGTCTGACCCAATTCCTCTAGAAAACATTGTAACCAAATCATCTCCTTGCTGGCTTCTGTAGCAGCAACATACTTAGCTTCAGTTGTTGAAAGTGCAACAACCTTTTGCAGCCTAGAAATCCAACTAACTGCAGTTCCCCCTATAGTGAAAACATACCCTGTAGTACTCCTCCATGAATCAATATCACCCACCAGATCAGAGTCAACAAATGCACTCAGAGTAGCATTAGATCCTTTGAAACATAATGCCTTCGTATTAGTTCCTTTCAAATACCGAAGAATCCATTTCACAGCATTCCAATGTTCCATACCCAGATTACTCATAAATCTGCTCACAACTCCCACTGCATATGCAATATCTGGCCTTGTGCATACCATTGCATACATCAGACTACCAATAGCTAATGAATATAGGATGTTAGACATTTTATTAACCTCTTCCTGTGCCTTTGGGCACATCTCCTTAGTCAATTTGAAATGACTAGCCAAAGGTGTACTAACTGCTTTTGCATCCTGCATGTTAAATCTTTTCAACACCTTCTTTATATACTCACTTTGGGACAAATTCAAGGTTCTATTTTTCCTGTCCCGTGTAATCCTCGTACCAAGAATTTGCTTAGCTACACCCAAATCCTTCATAGCAAATGACCTGGCTAATTTCTATTTAAGATCATTTATATATTGCATGTTAGACCAGGCAACAAGCATCTCATCAACATAAAGCAATAGGATAATATAACTGCCATTATCAAATCTCTTAAAATATACACAATGATCAGAATGACATATATGATAACCGTGTTCAGCCATGAAACTATCAAATTTTAAATACCATTGTCGGGGTGCTTGCTTTAGGCCACACAAAATTTTCTTCAACCTGCATGCCAAGTTCTCCTTACCTTTGACCTCATATCCTTGTGGTTGCAACATGTAAATTTCCTCTTCCAAATCTCCATGGAGAAAAGCTATTTTGACATCTAATTGTTCAAGATGTAAATCATCTGCAGCCACAAGACCAAGTACAGTTCTAATTGAAGTCATTTTTACAACTAGAGAAAATATTTCATCATAATCTATACCCTTTTTCTGTGCAAAACCTTTTACCACAAGTCTGGCCTTATATCTTTTCTGACCTCCTTCCTCCTCCTTCAGCCGATAAACCCATTTGTTAGGCAAGGCTCTTTTTTCTACAAGTAAAGGGACTAAGTCCCAAGTCTTATTTTTCATCAAGGAGTCCATCTCCTCTTTCATGCCTAGCTCCCACTGTTGTTTGGCATCTACCTGCATTGCTTCTTCATATTCTTCTGGTTCACCAGAATCCGTTAATAAAATAGAATACAAAGAAGGAGAAAATCTTTCAGGGGGTCTACTTGTCCTCGTAGAATGTATAACACTTGCAGGAGTTTGTGGGATAATCTGTTGTTGCTGAGCATCAGGTACTTGTGGCATTTCATTTTTAGGAATCTCATCCAACACCACATATTCTTGTTTGTCCTATTCATGCTTCTTTTCCTGCATTTGTTCTTTATACATAACCTTCTCATTGAATATAACATCTCTACTTCTAATTATTTTCTTATTTTCAAAATCCCATAATCGATAGCTATATTCATCTATCCCATATCCAATGAAGGTACATTTCTGAGATTTAGCATCAAGCTTGGTTCTATTTTCTTTATCAACATGGACAAAAGCTTTGCAACCAAAAGTTTTTAGAAAAGAATAATTTACCTTTTTACCAGTCCATGCCTCCTCTGGAATACCACCATCCAAAGGGGTTGAAGGTCCTCTATTTATCAAATAGATAGTAGTATGTACAACGTCTGCCCAAAAATGTAAGGGCAATCTAGCATGCAATCTCATGCTCCTCGCACGTTCCATGATAGTCCTATTCATTCTCTCTGACACACCATTTTCCTGTAGAGTTCCTAGAACTATCTTCTACTTTTGAATCCCATTTAAGGAGCAGTAATCTTCAAATGCTTTGCTGCAATACTCACCTCCATTATCCGATCTGAGACACTTCAACTTTTTTCCTGTCTCATTCTCAACCAAAGCTTTCGATTTCTTAAAATTTTCAAAAACATCTAATTTTTGTTTTAGGAAATATACCCATGTTTTTCTGGTTGAGTCATCAATAAAAATAACATAATAACAAGAGCCACCAAGAGATGATACCTGAGCCAGTCCCCATACATCTGAATGTACAAGCTCTAACTTCTCACTCTTCTTCTCTTTCCCAACCTTGAGAAATCTGACTCTTTTCTGTTTACCATAAACACAGTTTTCACAGAACTCTAAATCAATCTTCTTTAGTCCTAGCAATAGATTTTTGGAGTGAAGGGTTTTCATCCCTTTCTCACTCATGTGCCCAAGCCTATGGTGCCACATTATCGAATATGTTCTTGCAACATTTATTGTTGTTGTCCCTGCAGTAACTTTATTTATAGCAGCTAGGGTAGAGTAAGTGTTACCTGTACACAGATATAATGTGCCTACCTTCACACCTTTAGCTATTACTAATGATCCTTTAGCGACCTTCCACATACTATTTGAGAGGGTAACTATGCAGCCTTCACTACCTAGTTGCCCTGCAGAAATTAAATTTCTTCTTAAATTAGGAACATATCTTACCTCTTGTAGAAACCAATCATTTCCATTCTGCAACTTGATCTTTATCTTTCCTTTTCCAACAATTTGACAGGGCTCATCATCACGCAAATATACCTGTCCAAAATCACCTTGAACATAATCTAGAAAATATTTTCTACGGGGTGTAGCATGAAATGAAGCCCCAAAATCTATTACCCAGGAACCATTAACATTATCCAAACATAAGATTAAAGCATCTTGTAAAGTATTACTTGCAATATTAGCTTCCTTACTATCATTTTTCATTTTTGTCTCCTTCTTTGTTTTCCCGAGACCAACAGTCTTTCTTTAGATGACCAGGCTTTCCACAGTACCAGCAATCTTTCTTTCCTCTAGATTGAGAGTGTCCTTTCTTTGACTTCCCTCATGACTTCTCATTCCAAGGGCCTTTTCCTCTTTCCTTTGATCTTCCTCTATTCTCCACATTCAAAACACTACCCAATGATGTTGGAGTCTCACCTGTTCTTTTCCTTTGCATTTCCTCACTTAGGATAACACCAACAATATCATCAAATACCAAAGTATTTTAACCAGAGATAGAGTTACTTACAACCATAACCAAGCTATTCCAGCTTTCTGGCAAAGAACATAAAATCAAGAGAGCCCTAACCTCCTCTGCAAAGGTAATTTTTACTGAAGACAATTGACTGGTGATTGTATTAAATTCATTTAAGTGCTCCGCTATAGATCCTCCCTCACTCATTTTCAAATTAAACAAATGCTTCATAAGAAATACCTTATTCGAAGTCGAGGGTTTTTCATACAACTTAGCCAATGTTGCCATCAAATCTACAGCCATTTTTGCTTTTGTTATATTGAATGTTACAGATGGCACAAGGCACAATCGAATGGATCCCAGTGCCTTTCTATTTAAAATGTCCCACTCTTCATCTGACATTGTGGTCGCTTTCTTTGCCTTTCCTTCCAATGGCTGCCACAAATCCTTTTGATACAGGTAATCCTCCATCTGCATTTTCCATAACTGATAATTCTGGCCATTAAACTTTTCGACCTTGAATTTGGAATCCTCCATTGCTCCCACTCAAATCTAAAAGTCCTGAAAATTTACATAAAACCTCAATCTAATACCAATTGTTAGGGTTTCAAGCAGATCCGAAGCAAATATGAACTAACAATTATATGCAGATTTAAATACAAAAGATAAAGAAATAAAACAAAACACAAATAACGCAGATATTTAATGTGGTTCACCCAGAATGGGTTATGTCCACCATACACAACCGTCCAATCTTTCTTATTATCTAGAAAAAATAGTACATCAACCTTACAATGCCTTAAGCATCCCAGCCACTTATAACATGTGTTTTTAGGGCAAAAACAAAGTCGGCCTTTTTAGGGTTTTATTACAATGTTGGTTTTCATAAAAAAAAATACCCCAAAAAAATTTTCTTGGGGGCTCTCGCCCCTGAACCCCTACTTTTCTTGGGGGCTGCCACCCCCGAACACCTACCCAAGGCCCAGCCCGGCCCCGAACCCCGGCGACGATACGTGCTGATTGTACAGTACTTTGCTGATCAGTCGCCACATTTCAACATAGAGAACTTTGTAAGACCCTAACCAGTCAGTTATCTATTGTTGCAGATAGTTAACTTGTGAGTTCCATCTCACCGTGGTTTTTACCTATTTGGGTTTTTCACATAGAAACACTTGTGTTATGGTGGATGTTCTACTTTATGTGGATGTTTTAATTTCATTTTGGATAGAATGTATTTTTTTTAAATGCCTGGTTAAGTTTATCTACCGGTTAGTGTTTGAAGTTGTGTTTGTTTTGGTGTCACTGATTCACCCCCCCTCTCAGTGCTTTTCAAGTCCATCATTAACTAGGGAGATATATTTTGAGAGGTGATATACCTAAAGGGGAGAGAGGGGTGAGATGGGGGTCTAAGAAGGGTGGCGGGACATAGAGGTATACATGAAGGGAATAAGAGACTTGGTGATAAAGGGCATAGAAGGGAAGTGAGGTGAGAGGTCTAGAGGGGATAGATAGCTACAAAGGTTTAATGAGGGTGGGAGGGATAGAGAAGTAAACATGAAGGGAATGAGAGACTTGGCGATAAAGGAAATAGAGGGGAAGGGAGGTCAAAGGCTTAGAGGGGAGAGAGAGGTGAGATGGGCATTTGAGGAGGGTTGGGGATAGGGATGTAAACATGAAAAGAATGACATACTTGTGGATAAAGAACATAGACAAGAAGAGATGTGAGAGGCCTAGATGCGAGATTAAGGAGAATGAGAGGGATACAAAGTTAAACATGAAGGGAATGAGATACTTAGGGATAAGGGACATAAAGGGGAATCAAGGTGAGAGACCTAGAGGGGAGAGAGAGGTGGGAAACTTGGGGATAAAGGACATAGAGTGGAGGGAGAGGAGAGATGGGGGATTAACCTAGGTGGGGGGAATAGAGAGGTAAACATGAATGGAATGAGATACTTAGGGATAAAGGACATAGAGGGGAAGGGAGGTGAGAGGCACAAAGAAGAGAGATATGTGAGACGGGGTTTTAAGGAGGGTGGGAGGGATAGAGAGAGAAACATGAGAGAGATTTAGGGAAAGAGGTGAGAGAGGGAAAGAGATAGGTGTAAGGATAGAGAGGGAGATATAGAGGGATAGGAGAATAAGGGAATTGTGGGAGTTGGAGAGGGGAGGGGCAAAGAAGAGTAGGGATATAACAATGAATAGAGAGAAGAGGTAAAGGGAGAGAGAATAGAAGATCTAGTTCATAGAGAGAGATGGAAGTACAAGGGAAGGGAGATAAACGTGGACCGAGAAGGAGATTTAACTAGAGAGATAGATTTTGAGAGGTGAGATACCTAGAGGGGAGAGATAGGAGATTTACCTAGAGGGAGAGAGAGAGGTTAGAGACCTAACTAGGGAGAGCGATCAATGTGAGATGGATAGAGGTGGATACCTCGAGAGGTGGGTAATGGGACATGAATGAATATGAATACCTTGAGAGATCAATATGTGATGGATAGAGGTGGATATCTTGAGAGGTGGGTAATGGGACATGAATGAATATGGATACCTCAAGAGCTCAATGTGAGATGAATAGAGGTGGATACCTCGACAAATGGAGATAGAGGAGGGAGAGGCCATAATTGAGAGAGGGGAGTGAGATATAAAATGAGAGAGAAAGGAACAAAGACAAAGAGGGAGGGGAGAAGAGGTAGATGGTGATTTGTTTGAAATACTTAAAGATAGTAAAGGTAGATAGGTGAGGGGGAGAGTTCACAAAGCAAGAAAGAGGGGCAATTAGGTAGGGAGAGAATTGTAGAGGGAGAGAAAGAAATATGTAAAAGGGAAATAGAGGTGGTTTACTTAGAGCCTAGAAGGAGGGATCAATAAGAGACACAATAGGTAGATATAGATATAGGAGAGAGATAGCTAATGGGACATGAAGGGATAGGCACTGAGGTAAGGAGGCAAGGAAATATGGGTATAGATAGGGAGAGAAGGTGGGAAGAATATGTAACGATTGAGAGAATCAATGTAAGAGGGAGATGAGGATAGAACTTAGGCTAAGGAGGGAATGTGAGGTAGATAGGATGAGGAAGAGAGTTTGAGTGTAGATTAAGTTTCAAAAATTCAATTAAACTAACAATGAATAAAATATCTTAAACATTGTTTCAATGCTAGACATTTGGCGTGCACTAAATGTGAAAAATGGAATTTTTCTAGAGGGCTAGCACCACATTTGGTATGCGTTAAATGGGAAAACCCATTGTTTAAATTTGGTACACGCTAAGTCTGGAGAGTGCCATATTTGGCATGCGCCAAATGGCGCGCTTTGGGAAACACCAACCCTATGGGTTGGATTTGCCTTGGGCATCCAACCCAAAGGTTTGGACAACCATTTTAAGCTATAGATGTGTTTTATCAGAAGATTGAAAATTTTGACATATTTTTTGTCGTGTTCTCCATCAAGTTTGCATGTGCTTCAATACAATTAAAAAAAAGGAGGGAGAACTTAAGCTCCCTCTTAGCTATCCAACCATGTAATTTATTTCAAAATTTGATTTCATTGTCTTTCATCTATAATTTATTTTGTTAGTGTGTCTATTTTTTGTCAAAAACCAACATGCACTATTTTGGGTATAGTTTTTTACACGTTCATAAGATTTTGAAGAAACTTACATTTTTAGAAACTAGACTCCATTCTACACAATTTTAAAAATATATATATATTTTATTAGTTTTCAATGATTTTAAGGGGGAGCACGCTCAAATTTTTGTTTTTCAGAATGTGTCCACTTTGAAAATTACTAAAAAAAAATTAGATACTCATTAAAAAATTAGTTGAAAAATATGACATAAATTAAAAGGTGTTAGCTAATTTCTCACTGTAGTGATTTTAAAAATTCAAAAAAAAAGTTCACATTTTAGGGGGGCCACAACATATGCTATGTTATGTTTTTTCCATAAAAAACAAGACCACCTTTTGTGGCCCCCCTTTTTTAAGCCCTTAATCTCCACCATTTTGAAAATAAATTAGCATTTTAAAAAGTAGACTTGAAGCACTTCAACTCTTGTTCTTGTTGCATCTTCAAATTTGGAGTGTAACTATGTTCAATTCATCATCGAAATTCAGACTTTGTTGATTTCAGTTTTAAAAAAAAAAAAAAAGGTTGCATCTTAAGACCCCCTTTTGGTACCCCAACTTTGTGCACATACCCACCAATTTAATTTTGTCAAGTATCCTACAAAGAATTCTTCTTGACAAGGTCATTAAGACCTTAGACATTCCATGACACAAAAAAAAAGGAATCCACATCATGCATATTATCATTGTCCTCAAGACAAGAGAAATAATTATTCAAAATATTAGCAATAGAATAGAAGCCGAGAAGACCACCAAATTATTTTCTAGAACAATCACACCCTCATCTACACACTCAGATGGGATATGAGAGTGATGAAGGCATGTTGTTTGAGACAAAAACACCAACATAGGTTGGAGTATCTACACAAAAGAAGAATAAATATAAGCCTCAGTGGTGGTGAGAATAATAGTCTTCTTTCCTTTATTAAAAATAGGTGTCAGTGGTGGTAGCTCCATGGTAGCTAAATAACTTGTTTTAGTCAAGCCATTACTGGAATTACGAGAGGGTTTATCCTTGCTAGTAACTATAGTCCATTTTCCTTCTAGCTTGGAAATATTAGGAGAATGTTGATATTCACCAACCCTAGGAGGTAACCTAAACTGTGGAGTGTCCAGAGGATAGTACTTGATTTTGTGTTTAGAATATTGGCAACAAATATAAGTATTCAGTGAATCTAGATACAACACATTTTGGGTGTAACACAGACCTCCTATCTGAATATTAATTCTCTCTTTGAGGTCACAATTCAAATCAACTTCAAAAAATACCATTTTTTAGGGTCAAGCATTATAAATGTGATTGGATTTGAAATAAACAACTTTACTTAAATATTGGGCAATGACAAGAAAAAATGGCCAACAAGGCAATGTCAACCCATTTAATTAAACCTAGACAAGGACACAAAGCCTTTTTTCATCAGAGACTATAAATCCTTGTGACCAAGGTTGAAAAACCAAAAAAGTAGACCTGACATTCCAAGGGCCATGCTATAAAATAGCCTAAACATGGTTAACCTCATCTAAGTAAAACATAAAAAAACTATTGCTAAGTTGTGGATGCCATCCAAACAGACCTCATGAGGAGTCCATGATTTCAACGGGGTCCCTCCGAAAAAAATACCTTATCAAAGTATGTTGTTATAAACTTTGACATGCATTATTAAAATCTTTGATGGGAAAAATGACAACCGTAGGTTTATCAGAAGATGTACCTCATGAAACACTTTGGGCACAATTTTTTGGGGATGTTTGTAATGTTCACAGGATCCATTATTGTTAGTTTCCAAAGAATCAAACCCAATAGAAACTATTGTGTTGAGGCTATTTGAGGCTATTATAAAACCAAAGAACTTATGGAGTTAAAGTTGTATGATGTAAGGATGAGGGGAAAACACATAATAAGAAAGGAAAACACCTACTACTTTACAATTGGAATGTTTGCATTGAATTTTCTTAATTTTTAGATGTCCAAAATGGTTGATACCATATACCAATTGACTTAAGTACTCATACAATATATAATTCACTTCTAGCTTTCTTATTATGCTCAAAATTGCTTAGTTTAAAAAAAGATTTTATAATTAAAAACATTGGGTAGGATTATTGAGGTAATATAGAAATGTTATTACAAGACTTAGAAATTAAATTTTTTGGGAATGCAACTACAAATTCATTAATTTTTATGCATTTATTTTGTATATTTTTTAAAGTCTTTTGGTCCATCTCTACCAACTTTTATAAACCAATTTTTTAAATATCAATATCTATAATTTAGATCAATAAAAAAAATAAAACTACCAATTTAAATATGATAAAGTTAAGTTTGAATATATAAAAATTAAGTATTTTGATCAAATTTTATGAACATAAAAAAAAGACAATCTAATTTTAATTAACAATAAAATGACCAACTTGGCCAGCTAGTTCTTAGAAGTAGATTTCCAACAAATATCTATTTCAAAAAAATTGCACCATATGCTCGAATTATGCCAAAGAAAAAACACCACATTCAAAAAAAAATTTAAAGGTTGTGTGGTAGGTTGGTGGTGTTAGTCACAAAGCTGGTGAATGGGGGGTTTTCGTCGATGATGGTGATGTAGAGATGGAGCTTCAATAATTGACATCTTGTGAACTCTTTGGTTGTGGCAAAAGGTTTAGGTGGCACTAATTTAGATCACAATATAGAGCTAATAACTAATACCATGGTTAAAAAAAATTGGTTTGCATATGACCTTAAAGTTTAAAAACTAAAAAATTATATTAGAAATTGGATTGTGTAGGCTACTAGTAATATATTAAAACTTTATGTATAAACTTTATAATTGTAACTGTTAGAACATGAATGGACCACTGAGAGGGGGGATGAATTAGTGGTAATTAATAAAAAACTTGGACTTACGGGGTGATCGTACGGATTTGTGTCGCACTTTAGGCTAACAATGCCTATTCTGGCTGGAAGGGTTCCGACCTGGACTGATTTGGCAGCCACACAATGCTCGCATGACAATGGGTTTCTGACTGGAAACCCCTTCCACTATATGAACCCGAAAATCTACCCAAGCCCCTCATTTTGCATTGAGAGGCTTGGAGTTGCACAGGAGGGCGAAAAGAATTGCAGAGATTCGGCCGAAAGTGTTTCGGCAATAAGTCCCTTTTTTAAATTTAAAAAAAAATTCTATTTATTGTATCATATTAATTTATGTGTTTTTAAAAAAAATATTTTTTAATAGAAAATTAGTTTTTTGATAGCAAATTAGTTTTTTTAAGTTTTTTTAAATAGCTTTTCATTTTTTTAATTTTTTTTTGTATTTGTTGTATCATATTAGTTTAGAAAATTAGAAAATAAATACATACATCTACATAAATACACACATACATACAAATACATACACAAACATACACATACATACACATACATACACATACATACCTACATACATACATACACATACATACATACCTACATACATACATACACATACATACACATACATACACAAACATACATACCTACCTACCTACCTACATGATAACTCAATGATGAACCACTAGTACCAAACTAGTACTGAGAGGGGGGGGTGAATCAGTACAAACACAAATACAGTCCAAAATTGGTTTGATAGCAAATACTGCAAATGACTGACAAGCAGGGATACTAGTTAAAATAGAGTGCAATCGGTAACATCCAGTACAACTCAAACAGTCATGAACCAGTCACTCACTAAGCTTTCCTCTTAGCTCAATACTATAGTACCATTACGCTCTCATGCATGAATAGGTAACCTAACATCAGATCTTCATAAGAGTGAGTTCAATATGTTTTATAGACAGGCATAAAACATAGAACCATCATATGCTCAACAGGTAAAAACAAAGCATCACAAGATAAAAGCATTACACATGACACACATATTTTTCATGTGGAAACCCAACTAGGGAAAACCACAGTGGGGATGAATACCCACAAGTTTCTTTTGAACTCTTTTGAAGTCCGCTCTATTAGGAGCCTTGTCTGGTTAAAGATATTACAATAGGTTCTGCTAGGAACCGATCTTGTTAGGGATCACCCAGTTAAGGGATGGCTATAATACCTGATTAAGGGTTAAACTTGGTTAGGGTTACCTTGTTAGAGGATTTCAAGAACTCAATAGCTAAAGGATCTCCAGAGCTCTATAGCTTCTCAGAACTCATTAACCTCGAGTTACCCTGTTAAGACTACCCTGTTAAGGGATTTTGCATCAAGCCAGTTAAGGCTACCCTGTTAAGGGATTTCACAACTGTTGAAGTGGTTAAAGATCAACAAGAATTACAATGATCTGATAACAGCACTCAATGCTAATGTAGATCCGTTTTGGCTCCTCTTCTCCTTCTGCACATTCACTTTGCAGGTATCTCTTCTCTCCTTTGGTCTAGCAAGAATCACATATCACTTCCCTTGGATACACACTCACAACTTTTGCCAACAACCTTAGAAAGAAACACAACATTGACCTTATAGGCAACAGACAGGTTGATAGCAAGAACCCTAAACCCTAAACCTGTTAGGTTAAGCAATTCAAGCAGTTTAATCCTGACCGTTGAATCATACTGCATTAAATGCAATAGTCTTGAATCGATCTCAAGACATTCTCCATCATCCATTTTCCACCAATTTTCATGGTGGCTGATAACCCATCACGTGTTATCACCATTTGACAAACTTCACACATTCCCGAGGTAGATAGGAATAGTCTTCTTCATGCAAGATCCTTCATGCACATAGAGCTTACGTGGCAACATGATCTGTTCTCCATTATATTGCTAACTCATCACACAAAGATCACTGATTGAGTCACACAAGCTTGAGGTACTCCAACTAGAAATCCTGAAGTCAAAACTACCTACCAACCGATAGTAACACAATGCTTCCATGTGCCGGTTCCCATAATTGCATGTCGGTTCATCTTGAACAAATATGCCGGTTCATACATATGTCAATTCCTCTCTCTTTTCACCTATCTCATGTGTTGGTTCTCACCGTGTCACATATTGACATCAATGACAACATACAATGTCATTATGTCTTCATGTCGGTTCACATAATGCCAACAATCTCCCCCTTTGGCATTGATGGCAATATACAAGGATATCTTCTCTGCTTCACATCTTCTCCCCCATTTGCTGCAGATATCTTTTCGCTTCACTCTTTCTCCCTATTTGACAACAATGCCAAAGTGGAGGCACAAGCATCTTTGTTCCATTATGGTACTCCCCCTGAGGAGTAGCATCCTTCAACACATCAATCAACAAAAATTTGACTTTGCAATCCCTGACTAATGTGGAGCAGTGACTTTTAGTTCACCTCAGGAAGGGGCAATACCCCTAATTCACCTCTTAAGTGTACATATGTAGTCTTTGGGAGAGGCTTGGTGAATATGTCTGCTAACTGCTCCTTACTGGAAACATGTTCTAGTGCAATCTCCTTATTCTGAACCTTTTCCCTCAAGAAATGATACTTAAGCTCAAAATGCTTGGTTCTAGAATGTAAAACTGGATTCTTTGATATATTGATAGCACTTGTATTATCATAGAATATACTTACCAGTTTAGGTACAGGGATCTTGAAGCCTTCTAGTACATGCTTCATCCAAATTGTTTGAGTGTAGTTTATGAAAGATGCAACATACTCTACTTCCACTGTAGACTGAGAGATACAACTCTTCTTTTTACTCATCCATGAGACCAGTCTACCACTGAGAAAGAATGCACCACTGGTTTTGCTTTTCTGGTCATCCACATTACTTGCCCAATCAGCATCTGTGAACACTTTCAGATTGAAATCATTGCTGCATGGGTACCACAATCCATAGTCAATTGTTCCCTTCAGATACCTAAGAATCCACTTGACTGTAATCAAGTGGGATTCTCTGGGACTCTTCTGGAACCTTGTAGTAATGCCAACTGCATGTACAATATCCGGTCTACTATGCACTACATCATGCAACTTACCAATCATTGATCGGTATTCCTTCTCATCAACCAATACAAAATCATCCTCTTTTGTCAATTTGCAACCGGTCACCATCGGTGTACCAACCTGTTTGCTCTCTTCCATGCCAAAAGTCTTCAACACCTCTTTGACATATTTGGACTGAGTGATAAAGATTCCATCTTTCATCTACTAGATCTACAGTCCAATGAAGAACTTAATCTCCCCTATGAGTGACATCTCAAACTCTTTCTTCATCTCATCAGCAAACTCATGACTCATCTTTTCATCTCCTCCAAAGATAATGTCATCAACAAAAACCTCACAGATCAGGATTTGATTTCCTTCAGACTTCAAGTAGATATTGCTATCTTCACTTCTTCTCTCAAATCCAGTCTTCACAAGATGGGAATGTAGGCGCTCATACCATGCCCTAGGTGCTTGCTTTAGCCCATATAATGCTTTATGTAGCCTGGACACCATATCACTATCTTCAGATAGGGAAAACCCATCTGGTTGCTCTATATATACCTCCTCTTCAAGTACACTATTTAGGAATGTAGATTTTACATCCATTTGATATACTTTGAATCTTTTAAAAGCTGCATATGCAAGAAGCATACAAACTCCTTCCAATCTGGCTACAGGAGAAAAGGTTTCTCCATAGTCTTCTCCTTCTTCTTGAGCATATCCTTTGCACACCAATCTGGCTTTATTCCTAATCACTATGCCATCCTCATTCAACTTGTTTCTGAACACCCATTTGGTGCCAATGACATTTTTATGCTCTAGTCTGGGTACCAAGGACCATGTACCATTTTTCTCTATCTGGTCAAGTTCCTCTTCCATTGCCTTGATCCAGACTTCATCTTTATGAGCCTCTTTGAATGATTTAGGCTCAAATTCAGAGATCATACATGAGTTTTCTCTGATCTTTCTTCTTGTAAGGATTCCTGCATCCTTATCACCTATGATCTGCTTAGGATCATGATTCAACTTGACATACCGAGGAATGGTCTTAACTGGTTCTTCTTGCTTTTCCTCTTCATCCTCATCTTCATCAGTATCAGCATTCACCGGTTCAGGGACACTGTTACCAGTACTTGGTTGACTAACAACCAGTTCCCAGAAGGTTACAACTGGTTCATTTATAGCTTGCTCACTATCGGTTTCCTCAGTTTTCTCAGAGGATTCATCAACTCTTACATTGATACTTTCCATAATTCTCTGAGTCCTATTGTTGTAGCACTTGAAAGCTTTACTCTTGGTGGAATATCCTAGAAATATTCCCTCATCACATTTAGCTTCAAATTTGCTCTGGTGTTCACTCCTCTTGATGTAACATTTTCTACCAAATACCCTAAAGTAGCTAACCACAGGTGTCTTACCGGTCCAATACTCATAAGGAGTTTTGTCCTTACCTTTCTTGATGAGTACCTAGTTCATAGTGTAGACTGCAATGCTCACCGCTTCTCTCCAAAAGGTGTGAGCTACCTTTCCTTGAATAAACATGGTTCTAGCTACTTTAACCACATTCTGGTTATTCCTCTTTGCTAGGCCATTCTGTTGTGGAGTCCTGGAGGCAGACAGTTGTCTCTTGATGAAAAATTCTTCACAATACTTGTTGAATTCACTGGAAGTGAATTCCCCTCCTTGATCAGTTCTGAGACACTTGATCCTTTTACTGCTTTCCTTCTCCACTAATGCTCTAAAAGCTTTAAATTTCCCAAAAGCTTTAGACTTGTCTTTCAAGAATGTGACCCACATCATTCTTGAGTAGTTATTAGTGAGGATCATGAAGTACCTATCACCCTGCACACTTCTAGTTTTCATAGGACCACACAAATGAGTATGTACAAGATCAAGCAAGTTGTCAGTAGTGAAAGATTTACCTTTAAAGGTTGAGGAAGACATTTTCCCCAATTGACACTCTCTACACAAGGTATTATCCGGTTTGTTTAGCATCGACAACCCTCTAACTACCTTTATCTTACTAGCCTTCATGATGTTATCAAAGTTTACATGGTAGAGTCTCCTATGCCATATCCAACTATCATCAAGCTTAGCAATAAGATAGGTACGTACATTTGCATTCAGATGAAATAGGTTACCTTTGCTCTGCATGCCGGTGGCCACCAATTTACAATCTTTTCCTTTGATTCTACAAACTCCATTCTTGAATTGCAGAGTGAGGCCACTATCATTTAGCTGGGCAACACTTAGAAGGTTGTGTTTGAGACCATCAACCTAGTACACATTGTCAGCACTGCTCTTTCCATTCAGAGAGATGGACCCTCTGCCTTTGACCATGCATGGTGCATCATTGCCAAAGCGAACCACACCACCATCATACTCCTCTAAGGATAGAAACTTGCTCCAGTCACTAGTCATATGGTGAGAACAACCACTATCAATGATCCACTCATTTGAATTATCAAACTGGGAGACAAGAGCCTTCTTGTCTGCCACATCTTCCTTTACAGCAACAAACACAATGTCCTCATTCTCTTCATCTTCTGATTCCTCATCTGTGACACCTTCATCAACTACCACAAAATAGTTTCTCTAGTTTCCTCCTTTGAATTTCCTAAACCTTTCTGGTTTGTCCTTGTTATCACTATTAGGGAATTTTATAGCAATGTGTCCTATCCGATTACAAGAAAAAAATTTCAAAGGTAGCTTACCTTTGTATTTACTAGTTCCTTTAGGAAGATTCCTGGCAAGGAGAGCTTCAAATGCCATCAGAATCTCCTCATCATTCATTTCTCTGCTTTGACTAGGTTCCCCACTAGTGCTAGCCTCTTTTCCATTTCTGGATGGTATAGTAGAGGCTTTAAATACTGATTTAGTCTTTTGAACACTGCCATAAAAACTATTTAGCTCATAGGCTGTTAACTTGGCTATGATGGAGTCCAAGGATACTTTAGACTTGTCTATTGATCTGAGCTCCTGAATAGCAGCAACCCTTATTGCATAGACCAGCAACAGGGATCTTAGGACTTTACTTACCATAGTGGAATCTTCTATTTTGCCACCTGCACTCTTGATTTCTCCAACAACTATTTTGACTCTTATTCCATACTGCTGAATGGTCTCTCCTTCAACCATCTGCACGTCTTCAAACTTCCCTCTTAGGCTTTCTTCCTTAGCCTGTTTTACATGCTCATCACCACCATAGATATTTTCAAGAGCATCCCATACCTCTTTGGGATTTGCCTTGTCTTGAACATCAATAAACTCAATGTCAGATAGACTATTGATGAGGGCTTCCATGACTTGCCCATTTTCTTGTATCTCTCTCTTTTGGTCATTGGTGAGAGTACCAGTAGGAACAACATATACATTTTCAACATAACTCCAGTGTTGAACACCCATGCTTTTGATGAATATCTTCATCCTGTCTTTCCATATACTAAAATTTTCCCTGTTAAACTTTGGACCTTCCCTCTTCATCATTTGACTAGGATCTTTTCCTCAAGTGATTAAGCTTACAACACAGAGGACCTGGAGTGCTCTGATACCAATTGATAACTCAATGATGAACCACTAGTACCAAACCAGTACTCAGAGGGGGGGGGTGAATCAGTACAAACACAAATACAGTCCAAAACTAGTTTGACAACAAATACTCCAAATGACTGACAAGCAGGGATACTGGTTAAAATAGAGTGCAACTGGTAACATCCAGTACAGCTCAAACAATCATGAACCAGTCACTCACTAAGCTTTCCTCTTAGCTCAATACTATAGTACCAATACGCTCTCATGCATGAATAGGTAACCTAACATCAGATCTTCATAACAATGACTTCAATATGTTTTATAGACAGGCATAAAACATAGAACCATCATATGCTCAATAGGTAAAAACAAAGCATCACAAGATAAAAGCATTACACATGACACACATATTTTTCACATGGAAACCCAACTGGGAAAAACCACGGTGGGGATGAATACCCATAAGTTTCTTTTGAACTCTTTTGAAGTCCGCTTTATTAGGAACCTTGTCTAGTTAAAGACATTACAATAGGTTCTACTAGGAACCGATCCTGTTAGGGATCACCCGGTTAAGGGATGGCTATAATACCCGGTTAAGGGTTAAACTTGGTTAGGGTTACCTTGTTAGAGGATTTCAAGAACTCAATAGCTAAAGGATCTCTAGAGCTCTATAGCTTCTTAGAACTCATTAACCTTGAGTTACCCTGTTAAAGGATTTGAATCAAGCCTATTAAGACTACCCTGTTAAGGGATTTTGCATCAAGCCAGTTAAGGCTACCCTATTAAGGGATTTCACAACTGTTGAAGTGGCTAAAGATCAACAAGAATTACAATGATCTAATAACATCACTTAATGCTAATGCAGATCCATTTTGGCTCCTCTTCTCCTTCTGCACATTCACTTTGTAGGTATCTGTTCTCTCCTTTGGTCTAGCAAGAATCACATATCACTTCCCTTGGATACACACTCACAACTTTTGCCAACAACCTTAGAAAGAAACACAACATTGACCTTATAGGCAACAGACAGGTCGATAGCAAAAACCCTAAACCCTAAACCTGTTAGGTTAAGCAGTTCAAGTGGTTAAATCTTGACTGTTGAATCATACTGCATCAAATGCAACAGTCTTGAATCGATCTCAAGACATTCTCCATCATCCATTTTCCACCGATTTTCATGGCGGTTGATAACCTGTCATGTGTTATCATCATTTGACAGACTTCGCACATTCCCGAGGTTGATAGGAATAGTCTTCTTCATGCAAGATCCTTCACGCGCACAGAGCTTATGTGGCAACATGATCTGTTCTCCATTATACTGCTAACTCATCACACAAATATCACCGATTGAGTCACATAGGCTTGGAAACTACCTCCCAACTGGTAGTAATAGAATGCTTCCATGTGTCGATTCCCGTAACTGCATGTCGGTTCATCTTGAACAAATATGCCGCTTCACTTTGGCATATAAACTGGTTCATACATATGCTAGTTCCTCTCTCTTTTCACCTATCTTGTGTGCCGGTTCTCACCATGTCACATATTGACATCAATGACAACATACACATACATACACATACATACATACATACCTACATACATACATACCTACATACATACATACACATACATACACATACATACACATACATACATACCTACCTACCTGCATACATACATACATACAACATACATACATACATACATATATATATAAAATAATTATATGTACACCTTAGGACATACACATACACATACACATACACATACATAAAAATATACATACATACATACATAAACATAAATACATAGGATTACATACATACATACAGGTACATACATGTACATACACATACATAAATACATACGCATACATAAATAAATACACATAAAATAATTATATACAACTTAGGACATACATACACCTTAGGACATTCTATCAAGGGCCTCATGACATGCTATCAAGGGTCGTGTGTGGTCCTGAGGGTTCACACGTGTTATAATATATGTGTGAACCCTCATGACCACACATGACCCCTGATAGCATGTCCTGAGGTGTATGTATGTATGAACATGTATACATCCTAAGGTGCATATAATTATTTTATATGACACCTTAGGACCACACATGACCCCTGATAGCATGTCCTAAGGTGTATGTATGTATGTACATGTATACATCCTAAGGTGCATATAATTATTTTATATGACACCTTAGGACCACACAAGGCCCCTTATGACACATGTGCACCCCTTTGGACCTATTAGGACCACATAAGACCAAATGGTGTCGCAAGGGGTCTTATGTGGTCCTAAGGGGTCACGCATGTACTCTAACACATGGGTGATCCCTTAGGACTACACAAGGCCCCTTATGACACATGTGCACCCCCTAGGACCTATTAGGACCACATAAGACCAAATGGTGTCGAAAGAGGTCTTATATGGTCATAAGGGGTCACACATTTGTTCTAACTCATGGGTGACCCCCTAGGACTACACAAGGCCCCTTATGAGACATGTGCACCCATTAGGACTTATTAGGACCACATAAGACCAAATTCTATCAAATGGGGTCTTGTGTAGTCATAAGAGGCCACACATGTGCTTGTAACACATGGGTGACCAATTACGACTACACACGACCCCTTATGACACATGTACACCTCTTAGGACCTATTAGGACCACATAAGACCAAATGGTGTCACAAGGGGTCTTATCTGGTCCTAAGGGGTTAGACATGTGTTCTCACACATGAGTGATCCCTTAGGACCACACAAGGCCCAATACGACACATGTGCACCCCTTAGGACTTATTAGGACCACATAAGACCAAATGATGTTGAAAAGGGGTCTTATGTGGTCCTAAGGGGTCATGCATGTGTTCTAAAACATGTGTGACCACTTAGGACCACACAAAGCCCCTTATGACACATGTGTACCCCCTAGGACCTATTAGGACCAAATAAGACCAAATGGTGTCAATGATGAATACTAAGAGGGGGGTGAATTAGTATACCAAAAAATATTGAACTCAAACTCTTAAACAATTTAGCAGTTAACCGGTATAACAGATTTACTAACAAACTAGTTAAGAGAAATGCAAACCAAATAGAAAATAAAGCATTCACCCACAAGAGCACAATCACCATAACACAAGAAGTTTTGATGTAGAAACCCCAATGGGAAAAGCCATGGTGAGTATAAACTCACAAGTAATTATCTGTAGAATAAAAACTAGACCAGTTAAGGTCATACAATGTTCATCACCAGAACAGATCCTGTTTGGAATCTAGATCTTTGTTAGGAGATAAGTCCTATTAAAGACTACCTTACAAGAGGATTTCAGATTCATAGTTGTGAACCACCTTGTTAGAAGATTTACAAAGGCTTTGTTGGGCCTACCCAGTTAAGGGTTTCAGACTTGTTGAAGATATGAGTAATCAACAAGTAGATGATCTAGATACTAGCATAGTATGCTTGGTTAGATCCTTTATAGCTCATTGTTAATGCACATTAGCATCACTTTAGTCTTCAATATCTCCACACTCTGTTTCTTCACACATACCTAATTTTCTCTTCTATAATCGCACATACAAAACCCTCATCAACTAAAACCCTAGACATGATGTCCTTATAAAGGAGTCTGATTTCATGTCGGTCCAATAGGATTACATTACAAGTTCCTAGGTTTAGTGCATCTAGACACATTTGGTAACATGACATAAAATCACCGCCAAAGTGTTAGTGGATGATAACTCATCACAGAAATACCGGTTGGTAACTCATCACAGAGTAATACCGGTTCATTACTGATTACCGACTATCAAAATGAAGATTGGAAAAAAATGTTAACTACCACTTTGTTCCTTCGTACCGCTTGAGATCCTCGAACCACTTGAGGTCTTCATACTGCTTTGGGTCTTTAGTTAGTTTGTGATTGGTAAACACCTTCTACAAAACACCGATAGTCTAAAGACTATAATACATAATACCGGTTGGAACAATTACTGGTTGAGCATAACTCATACATAAATAAAGTGATCTCAAAACAAGTGTGTGTCCATCAATGACAATCACAAAATCATCAAAATGCCAACAATCTCCCCCTTTGGCATTGATGGCAACACTTAGGAAAATTTTGACATCTAAGTGTTTTTACAACAGAAATATGTCATAATCAAAATTACTCCCCCTAAGCATATACACTATCTCTTTTGCAGAAACTACAATGTATACTACTCTCTTTAAATAAATAACATGAAAGTATACATAATATGCACCAAAATTTTAGATACTAATCCCCCTTTGCCAACAATGACAAAGTAATGCAGAATAACCCCTATTTCTTATTAACATTAAAGTGTGTAAATATTTATGACAATAATGAGTGAAACTTATCAAAAATAGATTTAAAATCCTTCATAAAAGTCTTCATGGCTAATGAGGTAGCTACCTCACTTTCTGTCTGCATCTGTGATACCTATTCTTTCATGGCATCAATTGTACTCATCTCTTGAGTTACCATTAAAGCTTCTAGATTGAGAAAGCACTTTTGAAGAATTTGCAGTCTGGGTAATAGATACAGTTGAAACTCCTACAAATCACTTGTTTGGTTGCTAATATCCAATTCTATCATGGCAGACTGAAGCTAATACTAGTGAACAGTTTGCCCATATGTAGTGAAAGAATCATACGGGTTCTTAAAGTTACTTATGTATGCCTGCAAATCAGATTGCAATTTATCTTTTTGTGCAAGCACATCATCACAAAATAGATTTGGTTGGCTTATTTTGCTCAATAGTAGTTTTCCCTCATCCATAGCATCTCTTATATCCTTATGTTGTTTTGGAAGTTGAGACTAGAGCTCATTCAATTTCTTTACTAAGGTATTGTTTAGTGCCTTTTGATGCTTCTTCTGTGCATTAGCTTCAGCAACTTCTTCCAAGCATTGAACCTGGTCCTCTACAACTATACATAGAAGTTTTAATTTGGCCAGAGAGGATTCGGTACTAGGAAGGTTGGTACTTGGAATCAAACTGGTAAGGGTGTCAATCGTAGTGTGAATGGCATCCTGCTCCTTTTTCCTCCTCAATGCTTCCAATCTTTCTTGTGCTAGCTTTATGCCTTGTAGCAGCTCTGATTCATCTATAGATTGGAGGTTAATAGGACTGGTGATGCCAGCCAGTTTGGCTTGACCACCGGTTGCCTTTGGAGTGTCCGCTTGTTTGTTCTTTTTTGCTTCCTTCTCCTCTTCCGCTTTTTTCTTTTCCTCTTCTTTCTCCCTTTGCTCTGCTTCATTCTTTTTCTTTTCTTCCTCCTTCTTCCTTTCTTCTTCTTTTTGCTTTTCCTCTTCTTGTTTCTTCTTCTCCTTGTCTTTCTACTTCTCCTCTTCTTTCTTTTCCTCCTCTTCTTTCCTCTTCTCCTCTTCTTTCCTCTTCTACTCTTCCTTCTGCTTGTGTTCTTCTTGTTTCCTCTTCTCTTCATCTTGTTTCCTCTTCTCTTCATCTTTCTTTTTCTCTTCCTCTTTCTCTGCTTTCTCTTTGTTAGCCTTTTCCTTGTCCAACTTCTGCTTCTCTGCTTCTTCTTTATCTTGTTTCTCCTTTTTTGTGTCCGGAGTGGCATCTTCACCATCTAATGCGTCCACATCAATACTATCAACTTGTTTTGTAGCTAGTTCTCCTTCATCATCAAATACCTCATCTGATTTTCTAGTTTTCATTTCCTGCTCAACTTCTCTATTTGCTTGAGCTACTTTATGCATCTTCACAGCTTCTTTAGTATGGGAGTGTGTGTCTTTCACCACTTCAGAGGCTTTGCCTTCCAGTAGCAAGAGTCTTCTTCTTCTCATGAAGAAGAGACCTTTGTATCGGTTCATGATTTCAAACAATTCAAAGTTTGAAGCATCAGGGAAGTATTTTGCAAAAATATTTTCTCTGATCTCCTATTCTCTCTCGATCGCAATGTGCCATTTATTATCTAAGGAATTGTACAAAGAATCAGGTGTCTCAGATCTAATTTCTGATGGAAATCGGTCATGAACACATAAATAATTAATGACTTCCCAATCTGTATCCTCTTTCTCACTATTGGTAAAATCATCAAAACATTCCTTCAGATCACTAAGCAATTTACTTTTAATATTCTTAATAGTCCTCTAACAATGTGTCATCAGCTTATAAGAAGAGATGTCAATATTTATTGGTGCAGATGATGCAGGTGCATTGCCAGTAGTGTTTGCTTTCTTCCTTGTTTTCTTGGTTTTCTTAGGCTATACTTCAGGTTTTGTATCCTCAGACTCTGGTGAGTTGCTTTTGGTCTTCTGCTTCCTTTCAAATACATTAGTGGGTGAAACTTCCGATTTCTTCTTGGCAGGTGACCGCTTGATCACTTTTAGGCTGGCTGAGGTAACTAGTGCCAATACTGATGGCACTGCCTTTCCCTTTTTCACTGAAGATTCTTCAACCGGTGTTACCCTTTCCAAGTAGGTGTCGGTTCTCTTTTTCTTTTCATTTAAAGGAGAGGCAATCAGGGTAGAGGCATACCCATCCAACATGTCATACATCACCTCATATCCCATAGGTTTTACTTCTTCCTATCTGGGCTCTACTACTTCCATTATGCACTCATCTACTTTAGTGGTAAAGCAAATGTCCTCTTCACATTTCTTAACAATGTCTCCAGATATTCTCATCCACTAACTCATCTTCCACTTGAATTCATCAAAGTATTTATTCAAGACTTCAGGATATTCGGTTCCTACTGCTTGGAGACTTTCCCTAATTTGTTTGGTGACCGGTTGGGTAGTAGACCATTGAATATCACCGACTCCCAGGAAATAGCCTTGAAATTAGAAAAATAGACCTACCAAAAGTTGTCCAAATTTAAACCTTAAGGCACTATCCTATTTGATGGACTTCAAGTTTAATAGAAGTTACTTCTGCAAACAGGTGCCTAGATCAAATGAGGCATCCTCCATGATCATTTTGTAGGTGACATTTATCGCAACAACAGAGACAAAGTTTATTCTACTGGCATAAAATATCCAGTATCCAATCACCATGAAAGAATACTTGACCAACTCATTTTTGATGGTTTTGATGGCCATTCCCTGTTGGTCCCTCAAAGAATCGATGAGCTTAGTCATTTCAGTCTTGATGACCTTCCTTAGGGTTGACACCTCATCAATGTTGCAGAAATCGATGAAGACATGAATTGCTTTAGACGTAATGTCATGCGTCCTCTTGAGATACATCTTGTTGTCATGCACTATGCTCAGGATGATGCGGATGTGCTCTTCCATGAACTCTTCACGAAAGTAAACCGCATTGTGAAGTTTCTTCCTCTCCAAAATGTTGTATTCTAGTTTGATCTTCTTGTCATCCCCACAAAACAGACCTAGCTGGGAATGAATTGCTAAGGATCCTAGGTCTTCTAATTTGTAGTCGATGTACCCTGAAATATCTCCTTCGACAATGACTCTGACAAGTATCTAGGATAGGGCATTGTATTTCATTTTTATTTGAATGAATTCAATTGAGTCCATGGGTACACTAGAGATAGAGTGCGATGCAGAAGCCATGATTAACTGATAAACAAGAATTTTGAGAAATACCTTCAAAATTTTGAAATTTAGGGTTTGCAAATGCATCTTTGCAACACACCACTTTGGTTGCTAGATTACCGCTTAGTGTTCTTCACTTGATTAATTGACAATATCTTCAGATTCTTCTGCAAGATTTGAAATATCTCTGAATCGCAAGTTGAATGGCCTTTGTCACTCTGCACTTAAAAAATTCTTCTCTAAAACTGATAAGTGAAAATGACTTTGAAAATTCCTTTTAAACAAATTCTTCACCTACCATAATAAATGCTCCACCATTAGGGTACAAACCCTAATTTTTTGTTTTACCACTTCACAATCTTTTGCTGATTGATAGGTAATGTATACCGGTTAAGGTCTTTTACCAATATAAACTGAGGGTTCAAAACATTTCACCAATTTATTCCCCCTAAGCTTTTCTGAAGCCCATTTTGCCAGTTTAGTGACTTCCACACTAGGTGCAGAAACTGGTTCTTCTTGTGACACTTCTTTAGGTTTCTTTTTCCATGTTTTATTCATTCCTGCTTGAATGGATTCAACATCAATCTTCCCTTCTGGAGTGACCGGTATATCATCTGATCAGTTCTTTCTCATTCCGTAGGTTCTGGCAGTTTGTCCAGATTTGTTGCAATGATAGAATACCATTTCAGGTGTTCTCCATGATCCATTGTTCATTCTACCATTCTTCCTCCTACATGTTGCACCAGTGTGATTGCTACCATGATAGATCAAACATGTTTCTCTCCAACCGGTTGCCTCTTGATAGCCATAATGAATAATAAGAGGGGGGGGTGAATTAGTATGCCAGAACACCTTGCACTAAAACACTTACACAGTCTAGAGATAAACCGGTAAAGCAGTCTGACAATCAAACTGGTTATCACACATACAAACCAAAATGTGAATAAACCATTCACCCACAAAAGCAATACAACCACAACATAAGATATTTGATGTGGAAACCCAACTGGGAAAAACCATGGTGAGATGGAACTCACAAGTCACTATTTGCAGAATAGAAACCAGACCAGTTAAGGTCAGACCAGTTAAGGTCTTACAATGTTCTTCACCAGAATAGATCCTATTAGGAATCTCAATCTCTATTAGGAGATAAGTCCGATTAAAGACTACCTTGCTAGAGGATTTTATATTCACATGTGTGAACCACCTTGTTAGAGGATTTTACAAAGGCTTTGAGGCCTACCTGGTTAAGGGCTACAAACTTGTCAAAGATGTGAGTAATCAACAAGTGTTTGATCTATCTACTAGCACAAACTACTTGGTTAGATCCAGTATTGCTCACAGCTAATGCATTCCAGTATTACTTCAGTCTTCTCTATCTCACTCTCAATTACAACTCAATCTTCTCTAATAAGATCGCTCTACTCTTCCACCTTAAACCCTAGCTCAACATAAACCCTATTCGTAGCTCCTTCAACCACCTCAAAACCCTAGACATGATGTCCTTTTAAAGGAATTTGATTTCATGTCGGTCCAATAGGATTACATTACAATTTCCTAGGTTTAGTGAATCTAGAGATACTCAGTAACATGACACAAGAATCACCATCAATGTGTTGGCACCGTCAAACAATCGATGGATTGGTAACTCATCACAAAATGCCAGTTGCCGGTTTGATGAAAATGTCGGTTGCCGGTTTGACAAAAATGTCAGTTCTCGGTTTGACAAAAATGAAGATTGGTAAGAATGTGTTGTGTCGCTTTGCTTCCTCATACCACTTGTGATTTGCGAACTGCTTGGGGTCGACATGCCGCTTCAGACCGGGAAACACATTCTGCAAAATCACCACTAGTCAAAAGACTAGAGTATAGCATACTGGTTGGAACAAATACTGGTTGAGCATGAGCTCATACATATAAAGGGGATCTCAATACAAGTGTGTGTCCATCAATGACAATCACAACATAAACATCAAAAATGCCAACAATCTCCCCCTTTGGCATTTATGGCAACACTTAGGAAAATAAAATTTTCACATCTAAGTGTTTTACAACAAAAACTTGCCATTAACAAAATTGCTCCCCCTAAGCATATACACTATCCCTTAATCAACAGAGTGTATAGCAATTGTGCATTCAGAGCATATAGCATATATCACAGCATATATCAAAATTTCAAAAATAGATACTTCTCCCAAAATTTTAAACCATGTACTTCTCCCCCTTTGCCAACAATGACAAAGTACCACTGCAAAAACCTGTTTCCATATATATATAAAAGAGTTTATGACAGTAATGAATAATACTTGTCAAAAACCACTTTGTAGTCTTGCAAAAATTGTTTCATGGAGAGAGACCAGGACTCAAGTAGGGAGGTCGCCACTTCCTTCTCTATCTGCATTTGTGATACCTGTTCCTCCATGGCATCTATTGTGCTCAGTTCTTGGGTGAGTGTCAGTTCTTCCAGGTTCAGATAGTATTTTTGAAGAATTTGTAGTCGTGGAAGTAATACTAGTTGAAGTTCCTACAAATCCCTAGATCTTGTGCTGATCTCTTACTCTATCTTGGCTGACTGGATCTAGAACCGGTGAACGGTTTGCCCATATGCTGCAAAGGAGTCGGAAGGAGTCTTGAATGTGCTTAAGTAGGACTGTAAGTCCATTTGAAGCTATTGCTTCTTAGCTAGCACATCATCACAAAATAGATGAGGTTGACAGATTTTGCTAAGTAGCAAGTTTCCCTCATCCAAAGCACTCCTTATGTCCTTTTGATCCTTTGACAGTTCAATCCTAAGCTCATTTAGTTTCTTCACCAGAGCAACATTAAGAGCCTTTTGGTGCTCTTTCTTTACATTGGCCTCAGCTGCTTCTTCTAGGCTCTGCACCTGATCATCCACTACAGTACACAAAAGTTTGAGTTGTGCTAGTGATGAATCAGTGTCAGGAAGATTAGTACCGGGGATTAAACCGTTGAGCATGTCTACAGCTGCCTGAATGATGTCTTGTTCCCTTTTCCTGCAGATGATCTCAAGGCGCTCTTGAGCAACCTTGATGCTCTGCATAAGTTCCAACTCGCTTGCAAATTGGAGATCGATAGGACTAGAGAGATCAACCAATGAGGGTTGACTTCCGGTTGCCTTCGGAGTCTCCACCTAAGAGCTTTTTTCCGCTTCATGTTCCTTGGCTTCTCCAGCTTTCTTCTTTTCCACTTCTCTTCTCTTCTCTTCTTCCTTGTCTTCTTCTGCCTTTTTCTTCTCCTTTTCTCTCCTCTTCTACTCTTCCTTTTCTTCTTCTTCCCTCTTCTTCTTCCCTTCCTCTTTCTTTTTCTTCTTTTCTTCCTCTTCCTTCTTCTTTTCTTCCTCTTCCTTCTTCCTCTTCTCCTCTTCTTTCTTCTTCTTTTTTTCTTCTTCCTTGTTTTTCTCTTCATCTTTTCTTTTCTCCTCTTCCTCTTTCTTTTTCTCTTCATCTTTTCTTTTCTCCTCTTCCTCTTTCTTTTTCTCTTCCTCCTTTCTCTGTTTCTCATCTTCATCCTTCTTCTTTTTCTCTTCTTCTTTGTCTTTTGTCGCTTGCTATGTGTTCATAGCTTGTTTACCACCCTGATCGGCCTGTTGCCCCTATTTAGTTCCCTCAGAAGGTATGTTCTGAGTGACATCTTCTATATCCAGGGCATCAACATCTATGGTGTCAATTGGTTCCTCCACCAGGTTTCCTTCCTCATCAAAAACTTCATCTGGTTTGGAAATAACTAGTTCCTTTTCTGCTTGGAGGTTGGCCATTCGAGCTTTGTGTGAACTAATAGCATGGGCCATGTGTTGATGTGTATCCTTTTCTACATCATCAACTCTCCCTTCCAACAACCAGAGTATTCTTCTCCTTGTGAAGAAGAGACCTTTATTTTGATCTAATACATCAAATAATTATGAGTTTGAGAGTTCGAGGAAGTAATGTGCAAAAACTTTCTCCCTAATCTCTTGTTAATTTTCAATAGCAATGTGCCATTTGTTATCCAATGCTTTATACAATGAATCCGGTGTCTGAGATTTAATCTCTAATGGTGATCGGTCATTTCTACATAAATAAAGAATAATTTCCTGCAGTACTTCATCTTTTTCCTCACTATTGAAATCATCATAATAATCAATTAAATCATGAAGTAACTTTCTCCTAATATTCTTTACTATTCTTTGACAATGTGTCAAAGGTTTGTAAGAGGAGATATCTATATTTACCAGTGCGGATGTTGCCAGTTCATTCTTCTTCACCTTCTTGGTTTGTCTAGCCTTCTTTGGTTGTTCATCAGACTCAGTTTCTTTGGAGTCAGGTTCATTTTCCTTAGTCTTCCTCTTTCTTTCGAAGACTTTTTCCGGTCTTGCCTCCAATTTCTTCTTTGCTGGTGACCACTTGGTCACTTTTGGAGTCTCAGTGGTCGCTGGTGCTGATGCCGCAGGCACTGCCTAGCTTTCTTGATTGCCGGTTCTTTTCCCTTCTTCACCAATGGTTCTTCAACCGGTACTATCCTCTCCAAGTAGGTTCCAGTTCACTTCACCTTTGGATCAAGAGGTGAGGCAATAATGGTTGAAGCATACCCTTCCAGCATGTCATACATGACTTCATAGCCCATAGGCTCCACTTCCTCCATTCTAGGCTCAACAGCCTCCATTAGACATTTGTTCACCTGAATAGTGAAACAGATGTCATCTTCATACTTCTTCACTATGTCACCTGAGATTCTCATCCTTTGACTCATTTTTCTTCTGAACTCATCAAAGTATTCGTTCAGGATCTCAGGGTAGCTAGTTCCAATGGCTTGCACAATTTCATTTATCTACTTAGTTACCGGTTGGTCAGGGGAGCATTGGACATCTCCTACACCCAGAAAGTAGCCTTGGAAATAGAAAAACAATCCTACCAGTAGTTGTCCAAATTTAAATCTCAGTGAATTGTCCTTTTTGATTGCCTTGAGATTTAATAGGAGTTGCTTTTGCATACCAGTGCATAAGTCAAATGATTTATCCTCTATAATCATCCGATAAGTGGCATTTACCACTGCAGTAGATACATAATTAATCCTGCTGGCTGAGAATGTCCTGTAGCCTATCACCATGCAGGTGTATTTTACCAATTCATCCTTGATAGGATTAACTGTCATACCTCGTGAATCACTTGTCAAACTGGTAAGCTTGGTCATTTCCATTTTGCTTACCGTTCTCAGGGCTGGCACTTCCCCTATGTTGCAGAAACCAGTGACTGCATGAATTGCCTCAGGCGTGATATCATGCGTTCTCTCCAGGTACATCTTGTCACCATGGACTCTGCTTAGGATGATTCTGATGTGATCCTCTATGAAATCTTCTAGAAAATACACCACATTATGGAGTTTCTTCTTCTCTAAGATACTGAACTCTGGTTTGATCCTTTTGTCCTTACCGCAAAATAGACCTAATTGAGTATGAATGGCTAAGGACCCTAGGTCTTCTATCTTGCAATCAATATAGTCTAAAATTCCTTCTTCAACTATGACTCCAGCTGGGACTTGTGACAAAGCATTATACTTGGACTTCCTCTGAATGAAATTTTCTAACTCAATGGATGTGCTTGAACTAGTATGAGATGCAGAAGCCATTGAAGAGTATTTCAAGAACATGAAAAATACCTTTCAAACGTGAATTTAGGGCTTCTTGATTCTGCTTTGCTTCGCTCTCCATCGGATGCCAAACCACCACTTTGAGTTCTCCACTGCTAATTGCAAACTATATTTGAATCTCTTTCAAATCTCTCCAATTCCTTGAAATCTAAGCTCAAATCACCTTCTCTACGCTCTGCACTTGAAAAAATTTCTTCGCTCGAAAAACAGATAGTGAGAAATGATTTGAAAATTGCATTTATACATATCTCTCACCTACCATCATTAATGCTCCTATATTAGGGCGTAAACCCTAATTTGCCTTTTTACCATTTCTGATCTTCTGCCAAGTGATAGGTGTAGCATACCGGTTAAGGTCTTTTACCAGTGTTAACCAGGGGTTCAAAAGCATTTTGTCGTTTGCTCCCCCTAAGCCTTTGAGGCTTAGTTTGTCGGTTTAGATATTTCCACACTAGGTGCAGAAACCAGTTCCTCTTCCAATAATACTGGTTTCTTCTTCCATATTTTCTTCATGTCTTCTTGAACTTTTTCAACCTCTATTTCTCCTTCCTGAGTGACTGGTATATCATCAGGTATACTTTTTCTGCTTCTATAGAATCTTGCAATGTGACCTAGTTTGTTGCAATGATAGCAAACAAGTCCAGGTGCTTTCCAAGGTCCATTGTACATGTTTCCATTCTTCCTTTTGCATGTTGCAGTAGTGTGACCATGATCATGATAGATCATACAACTTTCTCTCCATCCGGTTGCCGCTTGATGACCACTGCTTCTTGACTGATGATTGAAGACATTAAACCGGTTGTGGTTCTGGTTCATAAAAGATTCAAGACCAGTTCCTTTGGTCCTCTGAGGATATCTTCCAGTGTTATCCATTACAAACCTGCATTCAAATGCTCTATGCCCAAACTTGTTGCATGCATAACAATGACCATTGAACTTGTTGGATCTAGGTACATTGTTGATAAAACAAGGAAAATTATTGTAGGCTTTGTTCCTACATACATTGGCAGTGTGTCCTTCTTTAAGATAGTTAAAGCAAATAGATTTGAATTTTTGCTTACCTTTTCCTTTGAGTGCCGATTTCTTCTTTGATGCTTCAACATTTGTTCTTGAGGATTCTCCTTCCTCATGTCCATAAAAACCAAGACCATTGGTATTCTTTGCCGATCTAGATGACTCAAGCTTTTGCTCTAGCCTGACTGTACTTTTGCCAAACTTAGCTAGTATTTCCTTTGATTCAAAGAGTTCTTTGGAAATAGCAGTGTTTGTCTCCATAAGACTTGCATTTTCAGAGATGGCAATGTTCAGTTCTTCTTGCATGTCTTCTTTCTCCATTGTGCTCTCATGAAGGTGAGCAGTTAGTGCACTAATCTCTTGTTTCAACTTGGAGATCTCATGATCTCTATCTTTTACTAGATCTTCAGCCTTTCTCCGGTTCTCAAGCTCTTGGCTAAACTGAATAGTCAGTCCTTCCAACTCCTTTCTCAGATTGGAGTTTGAATCATTCAGCTTATTCACTTCAGCAATCATAGCTTCCATGTTAGCTTCATCTTCAGAACTACTTTCAGATAGTTCCATCAGCCTCTCTGCATGTTTTCTTCTTTTTGCTTGAGATGCCTTGTATTTGACCATAAGATCATCATAGGCTTACTCAGACTTAGTGAGCCATTGAGTAAGTTCCTTCAATGTGTACTCCCCCATATCTCTTTCTAACTGGTTAAACTTATAGAAAGGTTGGCTCTGATACCAATTGATGAATACTAAGAGGGGGGGGTGAATTAGTATGCCAAAACACCTTCCACTAAAACACTTACACAGTCTAGAGATAAACCAGTAAAGCAGTCTGACAATCAAACCAGTTATCACACATACAAACCAAAATGCGAATAAACCATTCACCCACAAAAGCAATACAACCATAACACAAGATATTTGATGTGGAAACCCAACTGGGAAAAACCATGGTGAGATGGAACTCACAAGTCACTATTTGTAGAATAGAAACCAGACCAGTTAAGGTCAGACCGGTTAAGGTCTTACAATGTTCTTCACTAGAATAGATCCTGTTAGGAATCTCAATCTCTGTTAGGAGATAAGTCCAATTAAAGACTACCTTGTTAGAGGATTTTAGATTCACATGTGTGAACCACCTTGTTAGAGGATTTTACAAAGGCTTTGAGGCCTACCCGATTAAGGGCTACAAACTTGTCAAAGATGTGAGTAATAAACAAGTGTTTGATCTATCTACTAGCACAAACTGCTTGGTTAGATCCAGTATTGCTCACAGCTAATGCATTCCAGCATTACTTCAGTCTTCTCTATCTCACTCTCAGTTACAACTCGATCTTCTCTAATAAGATCACTCTACTCTTCCACCTTAAACCCTAGCTCAACATAAACCCTATTTGCAGCTCCTTCAACCACCTAAAAACCCTAGACATGATGTCCTTTTAAAGGAATCTAATTTCATGTCAGTCCAATAGGATTACATTACAATTTCCTAGGTTCAGTGAATCTAGACATACTCAGTAACATGACACAAGAATCACCATCAATGTGTCAGCACCATCAAACAATCGGTGGATTGGTAACTCATCACAAAATGCCGGTTGGTAACTCATCACAGAGTGTTACCGGTTCATACAAAATGCCGATTGCCGGTTTGACAAAAATGCTAGTTGTCGGTTTGACAAAAATGAAGACTGGTAAGAATGTGTTGTGCCACTTTGCTTCCTCATACCGCTTGTGATCTGCGAACCACTTGGGGTCGACATGCTGCTTCAGACTAGGAAACACATTTTGCAAAATCACCACTAGTCAAAAGACTAGAGTACAACATACCGGTTGGAACAAATACCGGTTGAGCATGAGCTCATACATATAAAGGGGATCTCAATACAAGTGTGTGTCCATCAATGACAATCACAACATAAACATCAAAAATGCCAAAAAGCCACCACTACTTGACTGATGGTCATATGCATTATACCGGTTTGGATTCTGGTTCATAGAGGATTCATGAAAAATTCCTTGAGTCCTTTAAGGATATCTCCCAGTGTTGTGCATAACAGATCTATATTCAAATTCTCTATGCCCAAACTTGTTCCATGCATAACAGTTTCCATTGAATCTATTCGATCTAGACTTATTGTTTAGAAAATAAGGAAAATTATTGTAGGCCTTATTTCTACATACATTAACAGTATGTCCTTCCTTGAGATAATTAAAGCAAAGAGCTTTAAACTTTTTCTTACCTTTCTCCTT
Source organism: Cryptomeria japonica (assembly GCF_030272615.1). Taxonomy (NCBI): domain Eukaryota; kingdom Viridiplantae; phylum Streptophyta; class Pinopsida; order Cupressales; family Cupressaceae; genus Cryptomeria; species Cryptomeria japonica. The sequence continues at coordinate 880,919,772 of NC_081409.1, read as the reverse complement.
TGATGTCGGTTGCTTCTTTGATGCTACATATTTTGTTCTAGAGGTCTCACCTTCCACATAACCAAAAAAACCAAGTCCAGTGGTATTCTTTACCGGTTTTGCTGATTCAATCTTTTGTTCTAGCTTAACAGTACTCTTATTGAATTTCGCAAGTATTTCCTTTGACTCAGTGAGTTCCTTGGAAATAACATCATTGGATTCCTTCAAGGTTGCATTCTCAGAAATAGCTATGTTTAGTTCACCTTGCATTTCTTCTTTTTCCACTTTACTCTCTTGGAGATGAGTAGTAAGGGCACTGATTTCTTGCTTCATCTTGGAGATCTCATGATCTTTTTCTTTTACCAGATCCTTAGCTTTCCTTCGGTTCTCAAGCTCTTGACACATTCTAATAGTCACTCCTTCCAGTTCCCTTCTCAGGTTGGCATTAGATTCATTCACTTTTTCAACTTCTTCAACTAGGGCTTCCGTGTCTGCTTCATCAGAAGAATTATTTTCAGTATGCTCCATCAGTTTCCTAGCATGCTCTCTTTTTTTTGCCAGAGAGGCCTTATATTTGACTTTCAATTCATCAAAGGCTTTCTCAATTTGAGTGAGATGATGACTAAGTTCCCTCATAGTGTATTCCCCCATATCTCCTTCCAAGTGGTTAAACTTATAGAAAGGCTGGCTTTGATACCAACTGATGAATACTAAGATGGGGGGTGAAATAGTATACCAAAAAATACTAAACTCAAACTCTTAAATAGTTTAGCAGTTAACCAATATAACAGATTTACTAACAAACTGGTTAAGACAAATGTAAACCAAACAACAAATAAACCATTCACCCACAAGAGCAAAATCACCATAACACAAGAAGTTTTAACGTGAAAACCCAAATGGGAAAAACCATGGTGAGCAGAAACTCACAAGTAACTATCTGCAGAATAGAAACCAGACCGGTTAAGGTCATACAATGTTCTTCACCAGAAGAGATCCTGTTAGGAATCTAGATCTCTGTTAGGAGATAAGTCCAGTTAAAGACTACCTTGTGAGAGGATTTCAGATTCACAATTGTGAACCACCTTGTTAGAGGATTTACAAAGGCTTTGTTGGGCCTACCCGGTTAAGGGTTCAGAGTTGTCGAAGATATGAGTAATCAACAAGTAGATGATCTAGATACTAGCATAGTATGCTTGGTTAGATCCTTGATAGCTCATTGTGAATGCACATTAGCATTACTTCAGTCTTCAATATCTCCACACTCTGTTTCTTCACATAGACCTAAACTTCTCTTCTATAATCGCACATACAAAACCCTCATCAACTAAAACCCTAGACATGATGTCCTTATAAAATTGTCTAATTTCATGTCGGTCCAATAGGATTACATTACAAGTTCCTAGGTTCAGTGCATCTAGACACATTTGGTAACATGACACAAAATCACCACCAAAGTGTCAGTGGATGATAACTCATCACAGAAATACAGGTTGGTAACTCATCAAAGAGTAATATTGGTTCATTACCAATTACCGGTTGTCAAAATGAAGACTGGAAAAAAATGTTAACTACCACTTTGTTCCTTTGTACCGCTTGAGGTATTCATACTGCTTTGGGTCTTCAGTCAGTTTGTGACCAGTAAACACCTTCTACTGAACACCGATAGTCTAAAGACTATAATACATAATACCGGTTGGAAAAATTACCAGTTGAGAATAACTCTTACATAAAGAAAGTGATCTCAAAACAAGTGTGTGTCCATCAATGACAATCACAACATCATCAAAATGCCAATAGTCAAAAGGGGTCTTATGTGGTCCTAAGGGGTCGTGCATGTGTTGTAACACATGTGTGACCCCTTAGGACCACACAAGGCCCCTTATGACACATGTGCATCCCTTAGGACCTTTTAAGACCACATAAGACCAAATACTTTCACAAGTGGTCTTATATGGTCGTAAGGGCTCACACATGTGTTCTAACACATTGGTGACCCCTTAGGACCAAATAAGGCCCCTTAAGACACATGTACACCCCTTAGGACCACATAAGACCAAATTGTGTAAAAACTGGTCTTATGTGGTCCTAAGGGGTCACACATGTGTTCTAAAACATGGGTGACCCCTTGGGACCACACAAGGCCCCTTACGACACATTGCACCCCTTAGGACCTATTAGGACCATATAAGACATATGTCAAAATTAATTAAATTGTATATGCAATTGTAAATTAATTTTACTTAATTTATCTTAATTTGACTTAATTTGACTAATTTTCAAATTAATTATTGTATATGCAAATATATGTAATTATAAATTAGGCATATATTGAAATTTAAAATTAAATTTATAATTGTTGTTTAAATTTCTTTTGTGCATAGATCTAGAAATTTATCTTTATATAGATTATTTTAACTTGTATTCATTTATGACATTTAAATTTTATTTTTTGTATATCTATTTTTTTTAATTTACATGTTTAAATATGTTTAAAAGGATTTAAATGTATGTATACTTTTCTAATTATTGTAATGTGTACTGCATACATGCACATGTTCAGATATATATATATATATATGCATTACCCACTCATAGGAAGGCTACCTAGTTTACCATCAATTAGGTTTCTGTGATGGTTTTCTTCTATCCCTTTCTAGGTTCCACATCTACCCCTCTAGACTTCTAAAGGCTTTTCTACCATTTGTTTGGTTATATCACCTTCCTCAAGCTCACAAAGTAAGCTTGTTCACTAAATCATTGCAAGGGTGAAGGACACACACATTCTTTCTCTCTTTGCAAAACCACCCATCTTTTTTGGTTTAGAAAACTTTCCCCCTTTGGTTACACAATGTCTCAGTTTCAGGCTTGTAGCCTCCTAGATCTTCTTCCAGTTCTCAACAGTTGCCTTCCCCTACAAGTTATCTCCTTCAAATTACTGATACCTAGCGAGACTATCACCAAGTTTGCCTAGGCTCAGCATGTAGAAATGGTGATTTCCATTTCCTGGTCTCTCTCAAATGAAAACCTACTATACATTACTGGCTCTTCTTGACAATCTCCAATGATCTTGTGGAGTTTCAAGTCAGAGCCATGTTTTTATTACAAACAGGGAACAATAAACTAAAAGGGAAATCTTTATTTACAGATCCAAAGTTTATTCACGGGTTCAAAATAACAACTCATAGAACAAAGAAAATAAACAATTACATTGACAACATATGTGAAACAAACAAAAAATAAACTCTAGTTGAAAACCAGAAAATGGACTTCTCTATTGCATTTCAGAAAAACAAAATGTGTTCTCTGAGGCAATTGACAAACAACTATCAAATGATCCATGATCAACAATTAGCCATTAGCCTCTTATAGATGCCCATTGGGTCTTTTTATACATTCCATCCTATGTTGGGAACTCCTCCAATTGGACGTGATAAATCTCATTACCAACGGTTTCAAGCAGTAACTATCTGACAAGTTCCATCAGAGCATTGAGATAACAGCCAAACAAGGTTACCGATGTCCGATGACAACTGCCAACTCTTCGCACTTCCTATTGGGTCTTTGGTGTAACATCAAAATGGGGCTACCGATCTTCGATGACTTCCCACACTTATTCGCGCTTTCTATTAGGTTGTCGGCGTAACACCAAAACGGGGCTACCGATGTCCAATGGCGACACACACTATTTTGCACTTTCCATTGGGTCATCGAGGAAACTTCTCAACCAGACTTCTAATGGCTGATGACAACTTAGCATGAGAGCCTTTATCATCCGGTTATCAGTGTAGGGTGAAAACCCCTCTTGTCGATCTCTGATACTCCATCCAGAGAATGCACTCCAAGCTAATGCTTTCGCATCGGGACATCGGGATAAATTGAAATGGCTCCTCCCGATATACGATAACAACTCTCCGAACACCAATGACTTATCAGGTCATCGAGGTAAGTGTCAACCACTCCTGTCGATACCCGATACAACCACTCCAAACACTAGTGAACTCATCAGTGTAAGAATTTCCCATAGGGGTAGGTCTTGCCGATAAGAAAATTTTAAAAACTGTAATTAAACAACCATACCAATCGACTAGAACTACTCCTTATGTATTTACATAACCACTGGAAGGTCTCACAAGGCAAAATTGGTTAAGGGCATTTCAACCCTTAGGTGCTCCTACACCATACTCCCCCCAAAATAAAGAAGTCAAGTGACTGCACTCAACAACAAGGAAAGATCAATTCTCATCTTAACAAAGTCTAATTCAGGGACCCAGGTCGCATCAAAATTAGGTTTATGCATCCACTTGACCAAATTTTCCATGTAGACCTGTTGTCTAGTCTTCTTGAGAACGCAGGAATCCAACACTTTCTCCGCCTTAGGCATGGAAGAAGAAAGTAATGGGAGGTCGGCAAGTGACTGTTGAACATCTAAAACTCACGCATCCTCCTTGGGTAGTTGTCCCTTGTAGACAACCAAATTTGCGACATTGAAAATGGGAGACAAAGCAATATCAGATGGCAAATTAATCTTATAGGCATTAGAGCCATACTTGGCTAAAACTTTACATGGGCCTATTCTCCTCATTTGTATCTTATTGGGAACCCCTTTCTGAAGTCGATCCTTGTTCAAATGTACAATCATCAAATCTCCAACTAAAAATTGCACATCTCTCCGTGTGGTATCAGCTCTGGCTTTAACTTTTTGTGAAAAATCCTAGAGAGCTAGTCGGACTTGGTCATGAACCTCCTTCATAGATTAAATGACATCATCAGCTTGACCCCTTCTGTGTGATAGATTACCAAGATCTTGCAATTCCATAAAATCTTGTGGGTGCATACCATACACTCTCTCAAAAGGACTCTTCCCAGTAGACTCGTTGACACTATCATTGTATGCAAACTCTGCTTGGTGAAGAACCTGATCCTAACTCTATCCATATTCTTTTTTCAAGCACCTTAAAAGGTTTCCAAGTGTCCTATTCACCACCTCTGTTTGACCATCTGTTTAGGGATGATAGGCTGAACCAAAAGACAAATTAGTTCCCTATCTTTTCCAAAGAGTTTTCCAAAAATGCCCAAGGAATTTGACATCTCTATCTAAAACAATACTAACTAGAAAACCATTGATTCTTATAACTTCTTTAAAAAATAAGTGTGCAATGTGACTAGCATCATGATTAGTTGTACAAGGAACAAAATGTGCCATCTTACTGAATTTGTCAACAACAACAAAAATGCTATCACAACCAACCTTTGTTTTGGGTAATCCAATCACAAAATCCATACTTACACATTCCCATGGCCTTGTAAGAATAGGTAATGGCTGATAAAGAATAGCATTAGCAACTATACCTTTAGCTTTCTGACAAACCATACGCTGCTCAACATACCTTTTGATATCCCTCTACATTCTGGGCCAATAGTAGAGCCTTTGAACAAGTGCCAATGTCTTATTAATGCCAACATGACCACTGAAACATCCATTGTGCTTTTCTTGGATCAGATTTTCCCTCATTGATCCTTTGGGAACACACAGTTGTCCACCTTTAAACAACAAACCATTCTGCAAAGTAAAAGCATATTCATTATGAAAGTGATTCTGAAATTTGTGACAAACCTTGTAAATGGCTGTAAAATATTCATCATTGGGGTACAAGTCTTTTAAGTAATCAACTGCAATACTCTGACTCTGCACTTCTTGCACTGTTAGTAGCCTTCTACTCAAATCATCTACTACTTTATTACACTGCCCTTTCTTATTCTTAATGGAAAAAGTATATGACTACAAATACTCAACCCATTTAACATGCCTATGACTCAACTTATCTTATGAATTCAAAAAAATTAAAGCTTGATTATCTATGTAAATAACAAACTCCTTAGCTAACAAGTAGTGCCTACACTTCCTAAGAGCTTGGACAAGAGAATACAACTCGAGATCATAGGATGAATAATTCTTCTTGGCATCATTGAGCTTCTCACTAAAGAAAGCTACAGGTCTATTCTCTTGACTCAAAATAGCACCAACTACTATATTACTTGCATCACATTCAATTGTGAACAACCTATCAAAACTAGGAAGAATGAGTATTGGTTGTGTAGCTATCTTTTGTTTCAAAAGTTCAAACCCTTTGTTATCTACATTGGTCTACTGAAACTTAGTTTTAACTCCTTTGAAGGTATCCAGCATGGGTGCACAAATCTCACCAAACCCTCTGATAAACTTCCTATAGAACTATGCCAAACCATGAAAACTTCTTACTTGACTTGCTATCTTTGGTGTTGGCCAATTTGTGATGGCTTCCACCTTTGATGTGTCCATCTTCAAATCTCCTCCTGAAACTACAAATCCAAGATAAGCAAGTTCCTTCTTCCTAAACTCATGCTTCTCCAAGTTTATTGTTAGTTGCTTAGCATACAATTTTTGCAATACAATACTAAGATTCTCTAGATGTTCCTCTTTGATTCTACTAAAAATCAAGATATCATCTAAGTATACAACAAAAAATTTACCAATAAAACCTTTCAGCAGTTCATTCATGAGTGGCTTGTTATGCCATTCGATCTTAGTAATGCTCCCAGTACATTCATGAGACTCATGAATGTACTAGGAGCATTACTAAGATCGAATGGCATAACAAGCCACTCATAAAGTTCTTCATTGGTTTTGAAGGCTATTTTCCATTCATCACCTTCTTTTATCTTGATCTGATGGTATCCACTCTTGAGATGAATCTTAGTGAAGTACTTTGCACCTCCCAAACAATCCATCAAATCTTCAATTCTTGGGATAGGAAATCTATACCTGATAGTGATTCTATTTATGGCTCTTGAATCTGTGCATAGCCTTTTTGTTCCTCCTTTCTTGTGTGCTAACACTGTAAGTACGACACAAGGACTTATGCTCTTCTTTATCAATCCTTGGTCCAACAATTCTTGGACTTGTCTAACCACTTCCTTTTTCTATTTGGGAGTCATCTTATAGGCTACTTTGTTAGGTAATGATGCTCCTGGAATGAAATCAATCCGATGGCTTATGGCTCTAATAGGAGGTAGGGTTGTTGGTGCTCCATCACTTATGATCACTTTGAAGTTAAGTCTAGTATCTACTACACTTCATGAGGTATTTGAAGCTTCTTTTCTTGCTTTTCTTCCTTTGGTTTCACTATAAGAGCAAATCCCACTCCTTCTCCTTCCTTGAGAGTGTTAATGAACTCTTTTTCACCTACCAATAATACATTTGGGCCTTTAGTTTTGATGCTCTCTCCTTCATCACTTAGGGACTGAATATGGTATGTAACTCCATCCTTTTGAAAAGAATAAGAGTTCTTCTCTCCATTATGAATGGCCTTTTCTATCAAACTACCATGGTCTACCAAGAAGTAGATGGCAAGCATCCATAAGCAGGATGTCACACAAGATTTTATCCTTATAACTACCTATGTTAAACTCAACCCATGTTTGTTCATTCACTACCACATGCTGCTCCTTATTGAGCCAAGTGACCCTATATGAATTACTATGTGGAATTATTTTCAACTTTAGTTTACTTATTGCTTCCTCTAACATAATGTTGTCAGTAGATCCTGAGTCTATCGCCACTCTACAAACCTTACCAAGGACCTTTCATTTGATTCTAAACAAAGCTCTTCTTTGAGTTGGTTCTTCTTTAATTGGTTCCTTCATCAGGACTCTTCTCATCATTAAATTTTCTCCATTTTCAAGAGCTAAACTCAAACCTTGTGTCTTGCCTCTTTCTACATCTTCTTGTGCATATGTCATTCTTCTTTCACTTTCTTGAGATGAAGATGATTTCTCTGGACATCTATAGGCAGGGTGACCCAACTTTTGGCAATTGTAACACTTCATGGTGGAGAAGTAGGACCCTCTTCCCGGTCCACTAGATCTACCTCTTCGGGTTTCTAGATGATCCCCTTCCTCTATAGTTGCTCTTGCTATGTGAAAGCTCACTTTTCTCTATAAGTTTGGACTCTCCTTGGAACCTTTGATTTCCTCCTCTTCCACCAAAATTGCCTCTTTGGCATTTACCATCTTTTCCCCTGCTTCTTCCTTTGTTGCTTTGTTCTTATTTCTTTTTACTCTTTTCCTCCACCTTTATGCACAATCTTAGGACATAACAAACTCAACTCCTCTTGAATATTCCATCTCAAGCCATTCAAGTATCTGGCTACCTTGATGCTCTCATCCTCTACCACGTTGGATCTCAGACACAACTTCTGAAACTCCTCAGTGTAGTTGCTCACATCCAAGTCTCTTTGTCTCAAGTTTTGTCTCCTTCTGTGTAGTTGGATCTCATAATCTTTAGGGATATAGGCTTCCATCACCTTGGCTACCATTCCTTTCCAACTGGCTATTTGGTTCTTACCCTCTTTTTTCCTTTCTTCTTGGATAAATTTCCACCAAGTCAAGGTTGCTCCTCTCAATCTAGACTTAGATACCTTCACCTTTTGGGCTTCACTAACACCATCACACTCAAAGTGATCCTCCAATCCTTCAATCCATTCCATAACTACTTCAAGCTCCATTTTCCCATAAAAAGTGACACACCTTCCAAGGATTTTCCTCCTAAGGCTTTGATTGCTTTAAGGAAAGGTTCTTCAGGTAGAACATGGGTTTGGTGAAGGTATCCTATCCTCTTCTACTGATTCTTTTCCCTTGCCTTGATTGACTTGGATTGTTACTTTCTCACTTTTATCCTCAGTTGCATCTAGTTTGCTCTCCAATTTTAGCAATCTTTCAGGAATCTATTCTCTTCATCCTGATCTTCTACCTTCTTGGGTAACTCTACATTGGTCACCATTCTGAGACTATTTTCTCCTACTGATTCAGTATCTGACATCAACTACTTTCTTCCCAAATCTAAACTTGCTCTGATACCAATATGATAGGGAGGCTACCTAGTTTACCATCAATTAGGTTTCTTTGATTGTTTGCTTCTATCCCTTTCAAGGTTCCAAGTCTACCCTTCTAGACTTCTAAGGGCTTCCCTACCATTTGTTTGCTTATCTCATCTTCCTCAAGGTCACAAAGTAAGCTTGTTCACTAAATCCTTGTAGAAGTGAAGGACACAAATTCTTTCTCTCTTTGAAAAACCACCCATCTTGTTTGGTTTAGAAAACTTTCCTCCTTTGGTTACACAATGTCTTGGTTTTAGGCTTGTAGCCTTCTGGATCTTCTTCCAGTTCTTAGTAGTTTCCTTCCCCTGCAAGTTATCTCCTTCAAATTACTGATACCTAGTTGGACTATCACCAAGCTTGCCTAGGCTCAACATGCAGAAATGGAAATTGCCATTTCTTGGTCTCTCTCAAATGAAAACCTACCGTATATTTCTGGCTTTGCTTGACAATCTCCAATGATCTTGTGGAGTTTCAAGTCAAAGCCATGTTATTATTGCAAATAGGGAGCAAAAAATTGAAAGAGAAATCTTTATTGACAGATCCAAAGTTTATTCAAGGGTTCAAACTAGTAACTCACAAAATAGAGAAAAGAAACAATTACATTAACAACATACGTGAAACGAACAAAAAAAAAACTATAGTTGAAAACCAGAAAATGGACTTCTCTATTGCATTTCAGAAAATAAAATGTGTTCTCTGAGCCAATCAACAAACAATGATCAAATGATCCATGATCAATGATTAGCCATTAGCCTCTTATAGATGCCTGTTGCATCTTTTTATACATTCCATCCTCTATTGGGAACTCCTCATATTGGATGAGATAAATCTTGTTACCAATAGTTTCCATCGATAATTGTCTGATAGGTTCCATCAGAGCATCGTGATAACATCCAAACAAGGTTACCGATGTCCGATGACAACTACCAACTCTTCACACTTCCTATCAGGTTTTTGGTGTAACATCAAAATGGGGCTACCGATGACTGATGACTTCCCATACTGCTTTGTGCTTTATATCGGGTCGTCAATGTAACATCAAAACGGGGCTACCGATGTCTAATGGTGACACACACCACTTTTCACTTTCCATCGAGTCATCAGGGAAACTTGACAACCAGACTTTTGATGGCTGATGACAACTTAGCATGGGAGTTGGTCTCATCAGGTTATTGGTGTAGGGTGAAAACCCCTCTTATTGATCTCCAATACTCCATCCAGCAAACATGCTCCAAGCCAATGCTTTTGCATTGGGATAACTTGAAACAGTTCCTCCTGATATACGAAACAGCTCTCCAAACACCAACAACTTATCGAATCATCAGGGTAAGTGTTCACCACTCCATCTAATACCTGATACAACCACTCCAAACTCTTATGAACTCATCAGGGTAAGACTTGTCGATCAGGGTAGGTCTTGCCAGTAAGAAAATTTCAAAAACTACAAATAAACAACCATACCAATGGACTAGAGCTAGTCCTTATGTATTTACATGACCACTGGAAGGTCTCACAAGCCAAAATTGGTTAAGGGCATTTCAAACCTTAGGTTCTCCTACACCACCCACTCACATCATGTCTAATGAGCCTGGATCCCATAACACTAGTACTTTTGAGCCTAGTGTTCATCATCTTGGCAGTGAGCAGACATCACATAGGTCTGCCACAACTGCAAAGGAGAGACAACAACTCTATAATCAAATAGCAGAGACACTTCAACCTACCCTAGATCATTTAAATATCACATTGGGAAACATGTGTGATCAAAGAAATAAGCAAACAGGTGAGATAATTAAACAGGAGCTACTTCATATGATTGACCTCGTTGACAATTATAATCCATAAGACAATGTCAACACTAAGGAGTTCTCTGGATCCCTTTCACATAGTGTATGTGGTTCAGTGAAATGGGACACAATGAATGATAGGGTTTCCATAGCTGATGTGAAAACCATGTTTCCTCATTATCAGGGCTTTGGTAGGGTGAAGGGTTATATGACTACCAGGTGCACAGATGCACTACTAGCACCTTTTATCTATCCTAGATAGTTGTCCACTCATCATAGGTGTCCCCAGAAGGATGAGTTGCCCCTTTATTTCTGCAAACAATTGTTTGCAGAGTTTCATTTGTTGGATGATGTTGACTACACCGATTTTCCAAAACATGTTGGGCAATGGAAGGGCAAATTTTTCAAATAAGTTTAGATGGCCTAGTGCACCCCCACCCGTTAATAAGCAGGCATTGATTTGTCCAAACCTTGTGGTTCTTCCCAAGAGTGTGAATGTAGCACATGTTGTAGATAGTGTACTAGATGACACTCGACAATCCATATTTTCTAGTATTGCTACTATAGCCACACAGGTGGACGAGATGACATTAGATCGGGTGGGTAGATATTTTTTGCACTCTCATACTAGCAATGATGGAGCTCATGATGCATCAGTAAGTGATGATCCATATATTTGAGTAGACATACCATCATCGATGGATACTGCACACATGTATGACATAGATCCTTTACGATAGATGAGCACATGCTTATCCAATGATCTCTTGGATTAATATTAGGTCATTATTATGGAGCATGGGATCCCACTAGAGGAGGCCCCATCATATGTTAGGCATGTACTTGGTATACTGACTAATTTTAGCCATGGTTGTGAGCATACAAATTCTCAGCCTACTACTACTTCACATCCTACTACCCCGCCCCAACATACAACAATTGGTTAGGATACACCTCCTCCTCCTCCTGTTTATTGTTTAGTTAATCAGGACATAGTGCTTGGTATGGGATTTTTGGGGATGTTCACTACCATGCTTATGGATCTAGATAATGAGGGTTATCATGTTGTAGTGGACTCCTTACATGATTTTGACATCAGGAGGATCAGATGAGCCTTACATGCTACAAGAGATGTATGAATTATAATATATAATTTACTAATTTCAATATAGTAATTTTATATAGCTACTTGATTGTACACATGAACTGCATAGATTAAATTAATTATATATTTGATTATATTTTTTGAACTATATAGGGTATCACGTTAGGGTCAATGTATGGAGATTTGGATGCTACCACTAACCTAAATGTTCATCAAGAGACATAGGTATATATAAAGTATAAATTGTTATTTTTTTAATTTCAAAGTTGTATTTAAAGGGATATCTAGGTGTTGATTAATTAATTTCAAGTTATTTAAATTATATATTGAACAAAATGTGTGCATTAACTAGGATGAGAGAGCATTGCACATGATGAGCCATTCATCCTACAAATGTTCTAGACTCCAGCATGCACGCGATGGAGGTGTTAGAGACCCCAAGGTATGTTTATCTACAACCACGTACATGTACATGTTCAAGTAGATTCAGTTTGATCTTTAAAATTAATTATATATATATATATATATATATATATATATATATATATATATATATATATATATATATATATATATATATATATATATATATATATATATATATATAACTTAATAATGAATGTTTAAATAATTTACATGTGAGTTCATGTGTAATTTATATTGCAGGCGCAGGGGGCGATGTTTGAAGATTTGCACATTGCCATTGACCCTGTTCATTAGGAGACACAGGTATACATTATAACTTTAAATTAATTATTTCTTAAATATTTAAGTTCTATATTTAAAGGGTTAGGTTCCAAGTTATAAATATATGTGTATGTATATCTAACATAATTTCAACATTGAAAGATGCACCACGATCATGTAGGTTGAGCTCTTCATCACATAGACATCCTAAAATCCTACATGCACATGGTGGTGATGAAAAAGACCCTTCAGAGGTATGTTTGTCCACACATATTCTCTTAATATATGTTACTTAAAAAAATTACTCTAGTATGAATTAAATGTTAAATGTATGAGTTTATGCATGCATACTCTATTGCAAGCGTAGGGGGCAATGTTTGAGGATTTGCACATTGTCATTGACCCCATTCATCAGGAGATAGAGGTATACATTATAACTTCAAATTAATTATTTCTTAAATATTTAAGTTATATATTTAAAGGGTTAGGTTCCAAGTTATAAATATATGTTTATGTATATCTAACAAAATTTCAACATTGCAGGATGCACCACTATCACGCAGCTTGAGCTCCTCATCACATAGACATCCTAGAATCATACATACACATGGTGGTGATGTTAGAGACACTTCAGAGCTAAGTTTATCTACACAAATTCTCTTAATCTATGTTACTTAAAAAATTTACTCTAGTATGAGTTAAATTCTTAATGTATGAGTTTATGTGTGCATACTCTATTGCAGACGCATGGACCAGGACATGATTCAAGACAGAGTCCTGAGTGACCCATTGTTTATATATGTGCATGTGTAGACATTTTATAGACATTTCATACATGTGTACTATAAATTTCATATGCGCATGTGTATTAGATATTTACTTTTCAAATTTCATGTGTGTATGTGTATGTGATATATATATATATATATATTACATTTTTGAAAGTTAAGTGTTTATGTATGTTTAATGAACTTAATTTTTTATGAACTTATATCTATATATTTAAATTTAATGAACTTATATCCATGACGGAAATATCCCCTTAAATCCCCTTAAGACCACTTAAAACACCTTAGGACAATATAATTAGATGAATCCAAACAACAATTAAATAAAACCATATATGTGTAAATATAAATTAAATGAATACGTATATGAATAAAATGAATCCATGCATGTGTAAAAATATAAAAGAATCTATGATGCAAATATCCCCTTAAATCCCCTTAAGACCACTCAAAACACCTTAGGACAACATAATTAGATTGAAATTTAATTTAGTTGTTCATATTAATCTATGAAGAGAATTAAAAGTGTACACAAATATGAAGAGAATTTACCTGCAATTTCATGTTGCTGAAGTGCACACTTCACACATGTTCCTACTCCATCATTATCTCCTTTTTCATGTCCACTCTCAAAGAAGTTCCACAAAAACTTTATGCTACATCGAGCATGTTGTAGGGATAACAACTTAAAAGATTTTGCAGACTTAAATTGCCCTGACATGAATAACATGTATATATTTAAACTTTTGACCTTTGATATACAATCAAATCATATATAAGAAAAAAATCAACTTATAATCAATTTAAAATCTAATGTAGTTACTGGCACATCCATTTGACCAAATCCAATGTTGTGTACATTCTATCCCACAATCTTTAATATCTTCAAAAACTATTCCAAAACAATGTGCTACATAGCTCCTATTATGACACATATCATCACTGATATAGAAATGAACCTCCTTGATGATAATGCGTTCATTTTTAGTACTCTCTATACCATCCACCTAAAATTTTGCATGTCTATAGCAAACTTGTACAAATATTGCAATTTGATCAGAATGATTATATTGACTTTGAATTTATGTGTGGACTGAATGTATAGTTCTTAGAGAAATCTATAATTGAAAGAATACAACTTGGTGGAAAAAAATTCTTTGAATCACGAAAATGTTTAGCCTACCATCTTGCACCATGACAATGTTGGATATGTGGATATATCATATTACAAAATCTATCTATAAACTAAATGTAGGGCAATTTACTCTCTTTCAACATAATCTTTTTGGATTCAGTTCCTGACTTACTTTAGTATGTCTCATATTCAAATCTCTTCCATATAACTAGTGCATGAATATCAATATTCTCAATTTGCAACACAAACTTACTAAAAACTCCACAATCATTGCATTCACCTTTTATTCATTGTATTTTGAACTCATCCGAATCTTCTAATTTATCACATAAAATAGACTTCACAAATTGTATTGTAATTGTAGGAATGACTATATTTGGATTAATTGTTGCCATGAACTTCTTATATGATTGCAAGTGTAGATTAAATTCAATATGATTTTGACAACAACAAGTTTCACGTACCTTATTTATGCATACAAAGAAAGGATGCAATCTCTCAAACATCCTTTGGCAAATCTTTACATCTGAAAATTCTTTCTTGAATGCTTCAAACATTTCACTTTCTATTGTATCTAAGAAATGTTTTGGATGTGTAATATGTTTACCATCTTCATCTATCATCTGTATAGTCTCCCTTCTATTGGAAGAAACACGAGATTGGTTGGTCCAATAATCAATGACCTATCTTTTTACATCTGCAGAAATTATGTCTTTTCTAGGAACCCTACAAATATTTACCCAATTATTTTTAATGTTTTCATCCAAAATATTTATATTCCTAATGTATCTTTGAATAGTTCTTCTAGATACATGCATTAATTGAGAAATTGCATTAACTTGATTTCTATGAGTCAATTTCTTACTAGTAATCATAATCATCAATTCTCTACGTGCAACACTTAAATCAACACCTCGACTTGTGTTGTCAATATAATTCAATGCTTCTTGTAATTTTCAAATATAGTTTCTTTTACTAATGTATCAGGAGAAATTTTCTTAGTATCAACACCCAACAACTCCAAAACAGGTTTCACTTCCCTTTTCCTAAATAACTTAGCAAATAACTGTACTCTTCCAATAATAGACTTATTATTAAAATAATCATCCCATAATTTCTTACAATGGAATTATAATATTTTTTAAAGTATCATATCTTTAGATGGAATTTATTGATAAGACTATCTTCATCCATTTCCATCAAATTTTCCATACTAGAAAAAAAATCCATCTTGTACCTGAGTAGATGTTTCTTGAACATCATCATGTTGATCTTGGACATCAACGGATTGTTGTTGACTATGTTTTGTATGACCTTTCATCTTATCATCCCTTTTATGATCATACAACCTTGATCTAGTCCTCTTATTCCCCATTGCAAAAAATATACAGATCTTCAAAATTTTGTGCTTTGAACCTAAAAACAAAAACATGCAAATGTACCATATATAAGAAAAAAACATATTTGTGGGCACCTTTCAAGTTATTTTAAATTCTAGAAGTTATCGATATACATATATATACTTATTAGAACAATGTTAGAGTTGAATATATAAATCTAGACTTCATTTGTAAACCATGAAATTTAAAAAAGATATATAGTTGCTTTTCCTTGTTCTTAACAAACAAAATATAATTAATGAAATGTAAATTTCATTTTGCATTCTAAAATTTATACATTGAATAAATGAAACATGCGTAAATTTTTATCCATTTAGATCATTTCACTTGAACTCCACTTTTAAAATTTTAGAAAATAAAAAACTAACGTTCAAGAAATAGGACCTAGTTTCTACCAAACATAAGATAAAGAGTAAGAAATTAAGTCTAGTTGGATTATAAATTTGACTATGCAACATATACATATGAACGTGATTTAATAACATTAATTTCTTGAAGTCTAGAGTAGCTAATATATAGAGAATTTGAGTCAAGTATTAGTTTAAAAAAAATATAATTAAGTAATAAATAGTGTTGAATATACTCAATTTCATTAGTGTTTAATATATATATTTTAACAAATTCACTATTTAGTTATTTTAAGTATGCAAATAAGAATGAATCTACGCATATATATGAAAACGTATAAATGAATCTATACGTGTAAATAAAAATGGATAAATGCATACATATATAAATAAAAACATATGGAATCCATGTACCCATAAATAAAAGATTCAAGATAAGATACAGATGATTCAATCCACAATTAATGTTTAATATCAAAAAATTCAAAAAATAAAGTGTAATATAATATACTTGAAAATACATGATCGAATCCACAATTAATGATTAATAAAATAAAGTTTAATTAAATCTAAAAAATATAAATAGTTTTCAAAAAACCTTCAAATATTTGTATATATTTGAACATAATTGAAAAAATAATTTAAAATAACATAATTGAAAATAAATGATTGAAGCATAATTAATGAAAAATATTGTAAATTAAGCATGATTGAAAAAATAATTTAAAAGAACATACTTGGAAAGGGTAGACACCTTTGAAAAAAAAATCAAAATCTTCACTCCTTTATAAAATTAGAAATAATCACCCCTTTATAATCTTCCTCCTCGATTGAAAATACCAATTTATTTTTTTTTTAAAATGATTTTATTCAAAAATCACTTTTATTATTTTCACACTTGATTGAAATTGATATTTTTATTGGAAAAAAAACATTATTTTATATGGGGTTGAAGTGATCGGTCGCTTGTACGACCGATCATGTCGGCCTCCATAGTTTCGACTAGAAATGTTCTAGTTGGAACACTTCTGGCCAAAACATTTGCAGTCGGAACTATCTATGCAGAATGCCAAGTGGCAGCCACATCAACAAAAATGCTGATTTTTTGAAACTTGTGACTTCTACAAAAAAAGTCAATAGGTAAATTAAATTTATTAAAAAAAATTAAAATACCCTTTTATACAGATCGAGTTCTCGATTTTACTCATATGGTTTTTATAATTTTTTGATTATATTTAATATATATAAAAAAATTAAAAATACTACAAGTAGGTATTCTTTTGTTCGATAAGAGACTGGTTTGAAAAAACAAAAAAAATATCGAATAACTTCAAAAATAATTGAAAAAAATATGGTTTACTAGAGGAGAGAGTCTTCTCCAAAATGTTATTTTTCATTTTTTGATTATCGTAAATTGAATAGACAAATTATGGTGGGAGACAAAAACTATCAAATTCTAGTATATTCAACTTCCAAATACTATAACAAAGAAAATATACATCAAAAATTATTTTCTTATTTTTGATATACTGTATATATATGTCATCTATAATGGATATCAAAATCGGAAAAAAAATAACTTGATTTGCATTTTCTTTTGTGGTGGGAACTAAAACCCTGTATTTTTCAACATTTTTCAGCAATAAAATGGACTTTAAAGCTAAGAAAACATATAAATTATTGACAAAAAAAATTCAAAAAATAGTAGACTTAAACTTCACCAAATTTTATACATTTCATCAGTTTACATCATCTTCAAATTCAAAATAAAAATGACACTTTTATCACAACAAAATTGAACCGTTATTGTTGTGTTAACCTTTTCCTTTGTAAAAGTGTGACATTGGTTTGCACTTTTACCCTATACTGTATAAATTAAACCATTAATAACATAAATCAAGATACTATGAGAAGAGATGTTAAACATATTTTCATAGACACAAGTAAAGAAAATAACAAACAATATACTAAGGAAACCCAATGTGGGAAAACCTCGGCGAGAAAAGTCGTTGGAGTCTACTGCTCCAATCCAGCCTCACAATGAAACTATAAATACAAATTTTGTGGGCACCAACCTAAAGGAGCACCAACCCCTAAATTTTATGGACACCAACCCAAAGGAGCACCAACTCCTAGCTTTATGGCCACCAACCCAAAGGAGCACCAACCCCCTATCTGAGCACCTACTTAAAGGATTACAATAAAATAAGTATTCAATAAAAAATAAGAACCTTGTTACAAATAAGGTTTTCTAACTCACTATATTATCTACACTTGGAAATGAATTGACTCTTCTCTGCACACAGGCTTTGTCCTTTTTTCTTTGTCCTCTTCTTATCTTTGCATAAAACTCTTTGATCTCTTCTTGGTTTAGTCCTCTCTTTCTGCCCTACTCTATGTGACTAACCTTCTGTGTTATCTACCTCCACTCTCCACTCTCTGGTCTTTGGTCTCTTCTATTCACTTTTTTTTCTCTTTTCTATATAATTTCTACCCTCCATTGTTTTCTCTATGGTCTTTTTCCTCTATCCTCTTAATTTTTTTCACCCATTGTGTATTATCTATTGAGGTGTTCACACTTGTGAATTTCGTCAACACATTTTGGACATTCTTCTCTCCTTCATGCTTCTTCTTTAATCTACACTCTTCTCTTCTATATTTAGTACACATAAACCCTCTATGTAATCTCCATTACAGATGCACTAAATTTTCTTTTGTGTACCTTTTCTATGCTCAAATTTGTATCCTTTGTTTTACTTAACTTCATCACTTCTTTCTTGCACCTTTCGTACCTTCTTTGCTATGCCTTCTTAGTCCTGTATTTTTTCTCTCTGCTCTTTCTTTCAACTATCATTTATCTCCTCTTCACCTTATGATTACTCTACTAGCAATATTTCTTGTGATGTTATTGACTGCTTAGGCATCATGTTATTGACACCTATGGAAAATACCTTTCTACTCCCTCTTCTCTATCTTCTATTTTGCAGAGCTTCTTCACCTATACATTGGCTACCATTACTTACTTGACCAATCTCAACAATATTTCATACCTCTTAACTTTTTGTCATTTACACACCCCCAAAAATTTCCCTCCAAAAAAAAAGGATATTCAAAAAATCTATTTCAGTCATTAAACAATATTTCTTGTCTCTTCTACCCTGTTTGCAGCCATCCACATAAAATTCTTCCTTCCTTGTTTATCTATAAACCTCTATAGTCTGGTTTGACTTTTAACTCAACTCCCATTTTAAAAAATATATATTTTAGCTATAGTTATATTCACATTTACTTCATTTTTATTTTGTGGCCAAACTGGAAATCTTCTTGATCCACTAAATAATCTTTCTTGTTTATTCATTTTGAAGTTTTCTAGTTACAGTTATTAAATAATTCCTTCCATATTTACCCAACAACCTCTATAGTTTGGTTTCTATTTTACACGCAATCTTCAATCTGAAATGATCAACCAACTACAACACTTTGGTATTTAATTCTTTCCTCATTTGTTGTGTAGACTCAAAAATAATCTCCTTTGATACATGTGTCTTGTATTCATATACTAGACAAATATCTTGTCCACATAGCCTTCCTATGTCCCTTAGCCACATCGTGGATGGTTGGACCCATCTACATAAATTCATATGCTCACAAAAATTCCATGTGTGGAAGAAATCTATGTAGCATTCATAGGTTGCCTTGATGTGTGTTGTAGGTCAACTAACTCACATGTTTTTTGCATCACAAAATAGAAAAGACTGTCTTCATGTGAGCTAGTGGGATACTGCATTACTTCAAAATACTAGATAGTCAATAACCTGCTAGTTATATGCTTTCACAGTTTTACAAAATCCTTCATCAAAGAAAAATATTGACCTGTATACTGGCGAAAAGATCAGACAGTCAATAACACGCATATTATGCACTTTTGCAGAACATGTTTGCCATCACATAAACCTTACTGCGGAATAGAAAAAATAAAAAACTCGTGCGTTCTGCACTTTTGTTGTTTCTCGACTGCTATTAGTGCAGAGAATTATTTGCAAACCAGCAATAATTCAAAACATGTGTTATATGTTTTCACTGTTTTGTGACTCCCTTGGTCAGCATGAAACGTTATCAATGAAATAGCAATGGCAACAACCCGGTGTGTTATGCACATCTCATGTCTCCTTTCATAGTTTCATAGCGGCCTTTGGTCAATGCAAAAAGTTGACAACGAGATAGAAATAGCGATAACACGATGTGTTATGCACATATCATTGCAATAGGGTGTGACTAACATGACATGTTAGTATAACTGCAATTATATTTTTTTCTGAATAAGACCAATTTTTTCCACCACTCTATAGCATGTGTCTACTATGTCTTCTCTATGGCCATTGACTAAATACAAACTCATGGGTGTTTAGTTTGCACACAAATAATCAAATATGCTTAACTCTACCAACCTTGGACAACACCATCTCTATCAATTTGATCTTCCTCTGGGCCACCCATCCTCTTGTATGCCTTTAATGCATCTCTAACCAGTGGGTGTAGACATATTGCTTTGTCCATTCTCTGTCAAATCTTCTCCTTTTTGTAGCTGAAAAAATCAGGTCACTCTAGCTTTTGACAATTGCATTGTGCATATGGTCAATAACATGATGTGTACATGAACAATACCTCATCTTGTCCCTCATATGAAACAACAACACTTCCTATCATTTTGTTGACCCTATTCAACAATAGTCTCCCCTGAGATCCATAACCTTAATGCTCCATCACCTTGGGAGCACACACATGGGTTCAAGGATGTATAATATGAAGCTATGATCTCCCCTTGAACCAATGCACCTATATGATTGTGTACTCTTATGCTTCTTATATACAAGATGAACCATTATTACAATATTAAATTTGTATCTTCGTATATGTTTTCTTCCATCTTCTCTTCTTCATAACACATGGGCTAATACAAATTTTTTCCTCTATGACTAGTATAATTTGGATTTTTATAGACTACCCTCATCACCGTTGTCTTCAAGAGTCATATTTAAAGGTCAATTTAAAACTTATGTACTTTTCCATACTGTGTGAATCTTGGAAGACTATGACTTTCATTCTATCCTCTTGTAGTCTTTGTCCTTGCCTTTTCAGCTACACCAGTATGGTCTTCTTAAACCACTAATTCTTATATTACCTTTCTGCACCATTTTGATTAACCAACTGATCCAATGATTTTCATCCCTCCATGCTAAATTAAAGTATCATCTCAAATATCTATGATACAAACTATATGTTGAACCCTTTCAAATTTGGACTCTGAATCAGTGACACAGAGCAATCCTTTAGTATACAAGTTCTAATGCAACATTTTTGCTTGCAATGGTTGTTTGCAACCACTTAAAACATATATCTTCTTCACATTGTGAGTTGCCTTCAAATTAACTTTTGTACTTGCACCCATGCTCAACCTTATATATGTGTAGCCACAACCAAGCAGCTTTTCACATTGATCTGTATGCTAACAATGTTTAAACTTGTCCATTACAAACAACTACAATAGTTATACACAATTTCAACTAATCTAAGCACCATTTAACATATATGCAAACAATTTTTATTTTAGTCAAATCTCCTATCACATATTCTTTCATAAATGTGGGGTCAAAAGATGTTGTTATGCTGAACTCTCCCTATGGTCTTGCATTACTTTAATCTTGGGGTGATATCACATGTGAATGCATGCATATAGTTCCATCCTTCTTGCCTTTTTACTTATCATCTGTGTTCTGTAGCATCTATCATGTTCCTTTGTTTGACCACCTTGTTCTATAGTATTTTGCAAGATGACCAAAATTATTGTAGCTATAGCATATTATGCTCTTACTAAATAGAGGTGTAGAGGAATTTTTGTTAAACTGATTTGCTTTCCTTCTCCAATCTATACTTTAGTAGTCAACTGAAGGAACAAAATGATTTCTTAATAATCCACAAACAGTTCCATTTTTGTTCCAAGCATATTTATGTCTTACATGAAATCTACATTCTCTTTCTTGATGACCATAGTTGTTGCATCTTACATTTTTTTTGAAAGAAGTAGAGGGTTGCCACTAGACTAATATGTTTTTCTTCTACACTCATAGCTGTTATGAACAATTTTATTGCAACTATAACAAATTACATTCATATTTCTCGGGACAGAAAAATGGTTCTTGCTTACATAGTTTGGAGTAGGTCTATGCATAAGTTTACAAGTTGAAGCCTTGTATCCATATGCATTACATATTTGACAAACTATATTTCTATTTCTAGAATATGCAACATGACCTATCCTATACCAATTTATACACTCACTTGTTTTATGCCCATATTGTTTACATGAATAACAATAACCAAAGAAATAGGAATTTAACTTACAAATTGATTTTGCCAAATGTGTTGAGATATTGTTGACTAGTTTTCTCTATTTCTTCTTCTTCTGTTATTGGCCTTGGGTTGTACACTTGCAGTAGTCACATATTTTAATTTCTTCTTCTTCTCAATTTTGGGAGCAACATATTTTGTTATTCTTCTAGCAGGAGGTCTCCTAAACTTTCCTCTTGTGTTCTCTTCTCTAATGAAACCATCTTCATTCAACTTAGCTTTACCCTTCTTATCAATATTATCTTTTCTTGTAACAACAACATGTGTCTTCAGACTTTTAGTAGTATTAGTTAGATCTATCTTCTTTCTTGGAGCATTCTTGATTTTGAAGATTTGTCCATGACCATTCAACCTTGTAGATATAGAGTTTATGTCTCTTTTTGATGTCTCCCCACTGGTAGTGAATTGTCTAGTCTCATATCCTAAGCTTGTAGAATCCTTGTTTTTCTTCTACTTATTCAACATGTTATTTAGTGCATTTGTGCTACTCTCACACTTCAACCTCAACTTGAGATCTTTCTTGCAACTCTCAAGCTCTATTATGAAATTTTTCATTTCTTGTTCTAGCTTCTGACACTCCTTTTCTTTTGTATCCAACTATAATTTTATTTCACTAGCTTTCCTCTTAGCTTCTTCCAACTCAGTTGCCAAAGTAGCAATAGTCAGATTAGCATCCTCAAGGCATTTTCTTAGTTGATTTTGTTCCTTTGTGGCACACATCTTATAATTTATGAATTATTTCCATTCTTCCAAGGTACATAACAATTCTTCTCCAAAGTCAAGTTCAAAATCAACTTCATCTTCATCATCACTACCATATAAGTTTTGATTGCTAGAATGAGATCCACTATCACACTTTGATGTCTTCTCCTTATTTTGGATCTCTTGTGCCATGAGAAGATGAGTTTCCTTTATATATTTACTACAATAACTATCTGATCCATTTTCATCATTTATACATTTACTTGATTATTTCTTCATCTTTCTTCCATAGTTTGATTGAGTAGTGCTAGACTCTTCTCCATATATTTTTTTCAATCTATCCCATACATTCTTTGTAGAATTATATTTACTGACCTTTGAAGACACTATATTAGACAACTCGCCAAGAATAACCTTCTTAGCTTTAGCATTGCACTCATATTTTATTTTTGCATCAAGATTAGTAGGAGTAGTAGAGACAAATAACCATCCTTAACTACCATCTAGACATCATAACCTAGGGAGGACAAATAGACTTCCATTCTTGAACTCCAAATGACATAGTTTGTACCATGAAACCTTGGTACATTAGCACAAGATGACTCAAACATCACCATTGTGTTCACACACTATAATCTACCCAAGCTCAAGAAATATTATCCAAAAAGGAACCTAGCACTCTAATACCAATCGTTGGAACATGAATGGACCACTAAGAGGGAGGGGGGATGAATTAGTGGTAATTAAAAAGAAACTTGAACTTTTGTATCAATTAAAACATTAATAACATAAGCCAAGATACTATGAGTAGAGATGTTAAACACATTTGCACATACACACAAGGCGAGCACATAACACAAGATATACAAGAAAAATACAATGTGGGAAAAACCTCAATGAGAAATATTTTTGGAGTCTACTGCTCCGATCTACCCTCACTATGAAAATCTGATTACAAATTTTATGGGCACCAACCCAAAATAGCATCAACCCCTAGCTTTATGGGCACCAACCCAAAGGAGCACCAACCCAATATCTAGGCACCCACTCAGAGGATTACAATAAAAGAAATACTCAATAACAAATAAGCACCTTGTTGCAAATGAGGTTTTGTAACTAACTGTGTTATCTACACTTGGGAATGACTTAACTCTTGTCTACACATAGGCTTTGTCCTCTATTATTTATCGTCTTCTTATCTTTTCATACAATTCTCTGATCTTTGCTTGCTTCAATCCTCTTTTTTTGTCCTACTATGTGTTACTAACCTTCTATGTTATTTTCCTATGCTCTCCACTCTCTGGTCTTTGGTTTCTACTATTCACTTTTGTTATCTTTTCTATTTTCTCTCTACCCTCAGTTCTTTTTTCTAAGGTCTTCATCCTCTATCCACTTCCTTTGTTTCACTTGTTGTGTGTTGTTTATCAAGGTGTTCAAACTTGTGAATTTATTCAACACATTTTGTGAATTCTTCTCATCTTCATGCTTCTTCTTTCTTCTTTGTTCTTCTCTTCTCTATTCAGCACACACACACACCCTCTATATAATATTCATTGTAGATATTTTGGATTTACTTCTATGTGCCTTTTCTATGTTCTAATCTATATCCTTTTTTAACTTAAATTCGTCACTTCTTTCTTGCACCTTTCATACCTTCATTGCTCTACCATCTTAGTCCTCTATTTTTTGTTCTTTGCTCTTTCTTTCATCTACAGTTATCTCCTCTTCACCTTCTAGTTATTCAACCAACAATCTTTTCTATGATATTATTGACTTCTTGAGCATTGTGTTATTTTTTGTTCTCTGCTCTTTTCTGCTCCCTCTTCTCTCTATTCTCTATCTTCTATTTTTTCAAAGCTTCTTTAGTTGTATGTTGGCTACCATTACTTACTTGACCACTCTCAACAATATTTCATACCTCTTCATTTTTTTCCATTTACACACCTCCAAAAGTTTCTCTCGAAAAAAAAGTATAATCAAAAAGTCTATTCCAGTCATTAAACAATATTTCTTGTCTCTTCTTCTTGAACCACTAAATAATCTTTCTTGATTCTTCATTTCAGTCCAATAGTTGCACTTTTTAAACACTTCCTTTCATGTTTACCCAGAAACCTCTATAGTTTGGTTTCTCTCTTACATGCAATCTCTATTCTAAAAATGATTGACCAACTACAACATTATTTGGCATTTAATTCTTTCTTTGTTTTGTCTGTAGACGAAGAAATAATCTCCTTTGATACGTGTACCTTGGATTTATATACTAGTAAAATATCTTGTCCACATAGAATTCCCATGTCCCTTAGCCATGTGCTGAATGGTGGATCCCATCTACATATTCATTTTCTCACAAAAAGTCCATGTTTGAAAAAAATACACATTGGATTCGCAAGTTCTGTTGATGTGTTCCGTAGGTTGACTAATACACGTGTTATGTGAATCATGAAATAGAAAAGGCTTTCTTCCTATGGGCTGGTGAGATGATACATAACCTTAGAATATTGGATGGTCAATGGCACCTCCATTATAAGCTTTCATAGTTTCACAGAACCCTTGGTTAAAGCAGTCAATAACATATGTATGATGCGCTTTCGCAGTTTCATAGAACATGTTTGTCAGCACATAAACATTGTTGTGAAATAGAAAAAAAAACAAAACTTCCATGTTATATACTTTCATTTTTTCTCAACTGCTGTTAGTTAGTGTAGAGAATTATCTGCAAACCAATGATAATCCAAAACATGCCTGTTATATGCTTTTCACTATTTCATGGCTCCCTTGGTAAGCATGAAATATTGCCCAAGGAAATAGCGATGTCAATAACCTGGTGTCTTATGTACATCTCCTATCTCTTGTCATAGTTTCGTAGTGATCTTTGGTCAATGTAGAAAGTTGACAATGAGATAGCAGTAGTGATAACACAATGTGTTATGTGCATAACATTACAACAGGGTGCGACTAACACTACGTGTTAGTATAACTGCAACTATATTTTTTCTGAATCAGACCAGTTTGCCTAATGCTTTCACCACTCTATAGCCTTTGTCTACTTTGTGCTCTATGTGACCATTGACTAAATACAAACTCATGGGTGTTCAACTTGCACACAAACAATCAAATATGCTTACCTTTGCCAATTTGGGACAACACCATCTCTATCAATCTGATCTTCCTCTAGGGTACCCATCCTCTTGCACGCTTTTGCATCTTTGACTAGTGGATATCTCTACATCACCATCCAATGGGCTATTTCTCTATCCAGGCTCTATCAAGTTGCATCTTCTCAACTATTGACATCAATGACAATATTATGCCAACAATAAATAAATAATGTGAACCACAACAAAATTTGGTTGAATTAACTAGTGCATGTGCTAGAAGCAAAAAAGTTAAAGTGGTAATACTAATTATATTAATATAAAATAATATGTATTTGTAGATCTACACGATTTTCATATCATATACAAAATTTCAAAGATATAAATATGTAAATGCACAAAAAAAATCAAATTTTTTAAATTTCAAATTTGACTTTTAAATAGGAAATCTATATGTTTTGATATGCTAGACTCATCCAAAAGTCTTATTTTTCTTTATGATTCACTAATTACAACCTTATGAAGAAAATCTCAAAATTTTGAGAAAATCTTGCAAATCTATGAGTACTAATGCTATATGTTAGAATGAGAAATTATTTTGCAATATTTTTTCCTACAAGAGAAAAATTCATCAATACTCATTTCTGAAATTAAAAAATTTAATGTGATATGCATTCTCCATTTTTCTTTAGTAGATGAAAGACGACTTTATCCTAAATGATGAGAATGCAAATTAAATAAAGGACAATAATTTCCTAATTAATGATTCCCTAATTAATTTATGGCAATGAGAATATAATATCACACTAATAGTGATGTTTTCCTAAGACTATGTTTTGGGCCAGTCATACATTAAATTTGTAATATATAAAATAGGTTTAAATATAGCTATTCATATTGAGTTGATGTTATTTTGAAATGTCTAAATTCATAAAATTGAATATATAGTTCCTACAATAGATTAAAATATATTTATTAATTATTAATTGTACATCTATTTTCATGGGATTAGTTCTTTTTAACATTTTTAATAAATTTCTAAAAAAATTTGAAAGGATGCATACTAATAATGTTTTTCAATTATTGTACCTTGAATTAGTTATACAATTGAATTTATAATTCTTATAGAAGTTTAATGCTAGTAATTATGTAAATGTGGAAAGGTAATTACTATTGTAATAATGATGTTGTTAATAAACAACTCACTAATAAAGTTTGGATGGTTAGTCGTATATATTGTTGAAATAACAATATATCACAATAGTTAGTGATTAATGTGTTATACCTATGAATGATATTCTAAGATATTTGTTATAACACCTTCCTATTAAATAGGAGGTTGTTTGGCTATGCAAGTGGCTATATATTAGCCATGTATTGAGTGTTGAAATATAAAGCACATATTATTTTGTTTTTTATTATTCTGCCTTCTCTACCCTAGAATTTGATAGCCACCACTAGCTGTTAGCTGTCATATCACTTTTTTTTTATGGTTTGGTAATTTCAATGCCTTTCTTTTGACATTTTAAGAAAAATATTAATTGTCAAAAAAAAAAACCATTCTCTATCTTGTCCTTCTATGAATAGCCACATTTCATTACTATCTTACTATCATGCTTTTTTCCATTTTACATTAATATTTGAACCCTCTCCAAATTCATCAATAATGAAAAAAGCAAAGTATAATTACAATCATGTATTTTATTGATAAATAGGAAAATTTATAACATAATATATATTTATAATAGAAAAATAGAAATAGCTTTAAAAAAATCATATTAATTATTTTAAAAATTAGGAAAAACCAGGGAAATCCAAAGAAAGAAAATACTCTTCAAAAAGTTACAGATACGAATGACAATTTGGGACAAGGATGCGTAGACTGGGCCTTGCCTAAATATGACAGCCATTAATAATTTGTTGATCTCACCCATTGTATCCATACCATAGGGATTTCCATGTGATTGGAACTTGCGGAACGGAGAAAAAACTGAATCAGGGTTTGAAAACACTATTTTTTTTTAATGCATTTTACTGAAAAAAAATAGGGAAAGCATAAAGCAAAAGTGTTCGCATTGGAGGAATGTCTGCAAATGCAATTTGAAGATGATTTTTAATGTCTGCCAATGCGATTTGAAATTGATCTAAAAATACAAAATTTGGAAGCTGCACAATCTACGAATGCCATGGCGAATAGGGGGTCTGCAACCATTTGATTCGAATTCCGCTGCCCACGGTAAAAAAGATGGATCTAAAAATGCAATAGGGGGTCTGCAACCTCGGCGAATGTGAAACTAACTCTTGCGCACTTTGGGGCCTACAAACACTGAGTCTGGTTGTCTACAAGTTGTTCGAGGCATCTGTGGTGACGTGGACACCTCGACATCTTTTTGGAGGGGTTAATTCTCCTCCACCGGGTTTGAAAACTCCTCTCCACTGCTATTTTCTTTCTATTCTTTTTTTTTAATTTATTTTTTATTTTTATTCCGTTTGCAAATTTAATACTGCACCTCATTAATTCGTAACTCCCCCCCCACCTACCTGGTCGCTCGTGTGGCTTAACCTTTGGCCTTCGATGGAGTTAGAATTAGATGGCGGTGCTATTAACGACACTAAATCCGTAGAGCAGTCTAAATCTCCAAAGAAATCTTTCACCGAATCGGTCTCCCCGCCTGCAAATGGAGTCAACCCTAACGCGTGATTTTTTAAGGCTCCTAGCAAAGAGAGATCCGGTGAAGAAGGTAAGTGCCCTAGCACTATCTCGGGCTCCTTCTGCATTTCACCCAATTTAGAAATGTTAAATGAAATTGCCTCAGAAAAAACTAGGTTAAGTAATATGGCCATTTTCTTTGCTTGTGTTGATGTCGAGAAATGCCCACCTAGGAAATTTTTAGACAACTAGTTTCATAACCTCTAGAATTTAAAACTAGGACTTAAAATATCATTTTGCAGACAAATTCAAAGGGGTCTCTACCTTATTTTCTTTAATTCTCATGAGGCTTAGAAGGAGGCACTAAAGCATCAATACTGGACTGTTGGAAATACTTCCTTCTGTGCCCTAGCTTGGTCTCCAGAGGCGGTCGGTGATGAGGTTCTCGCACTATCCTCCCCTAGATTGGTCATCCTTAAGGATGTCCCCCCCTTCCTTTGGCATTTTCTTCCACAGTTAATGGAACCTTTTGGAAAAATGATCCATATTGATGAAATGACCCACCTCGTCCTTAACCTGGATGCTAGAATGCTTGTATCAATTAAGCCAGGGATTGATATCCCACCATCTTTAACCCTAAATGTCAATGAAGAAACCTTTGTCTACCCTATTGGAATGCTTGGAGGATTAAATGCATGCTTTCTCTGCAAAAAAGAAGGACATCTTTGAAAAAATTGCCCAATCATTAATCACAGAAATCATAAACCCAATAGTAAGTCAACTGATGCCTCGACGATCCCTAGAACCAAGATTTCTCAACACTCATCCACCTTGCTCCCTATTAACGAAGAAGCCGCCACTCCCATCACCAATTCCTCTGAATTAAAACCCATGCACATTGATCACTTGCCCCTTGTCTCTAATCACCTCCACTCGGCCTCTGACCCATCAATTGGTCCTCCAGAATCACCCTTTGATTGTTTTTAGTTGGTTACTTCTAGGAAGCGTAGGAGAAAAATTAGCAACCTGAATGCCCCAAATGAAAGCCATCCTACTATTTGAACTATCAGCCAAGCAATGGGCAATTGTGATTACCCCCTCCCTACAAATAATACCTCACCCACTCCTGCTCGAACCTTGGCCAACTTAGTGGTAAAAAAAATGGTTAAGAAACTTAAGAACCCTAGTCGAAATGTTGATGTTGCGAGCACTAGTGATAACCCTACAAGTGTGATGAACAGATTTGAAACCCCCAAGAATTTAGACTCCTCATCAATTGCAAGGCTTACCCCTGAAGTTAACATCACCAACCCTTCAACAGCCTCTATGCTCAAAGAGTTAGAAAATAATCATATTATTGAAGTAATCTATACTAATAAGGGCCCTGAAGAAATTAGGTCTAGCACAATGCTCCTTGGCTTTCCAGACTCCTAGATGTCTGGGTCCAACATAGGAGGAATTGTAGCTACTAGGAATGAAACATTCGAAGTTAGTGAAGATGAGGACGACCTTATAAAAGGATCCTCCTTGACTAAAAAAAAGGTAGGCCTATGGGCTCCAAGAATAAAAAGAAGTCTGGAGATCCTTGCAGTCTCCCTAGTTGAACCTTTTAACCCTCCTCTCTAATGAAATACATCTCTTGGAATAATTGAGGCTTTGAGTCACCTGATAGGAAGTTTGTCATCAAAAGCTCTCTGAGCCACTACAAGAACATAGATTTCTTGATGCTGCAAGAACTTAAATCTGTGGGTTTCCATCTTGACAGCTCACTTGACTTTATCTAGAGAGATGCAATCAAAATTTGCACCAATCACCCGAAAGGAAAGGGAGGAGTTGGCCTTCTTATGTCCCCTAAGTGGGCAAGAAACATTAGGGATAAAGGGATCTCCCCTTGCAACAGAGCAGCCTGGGCCACTCTAGATATTAGGGGCTCCAACTTTGGCGTTTGCTCTATCTATGCACCTAATGACTATAAAGAAAGAGTGTCCCTTTGGATCTGGCTGACTTCCCTCCCAAATATCCCATGGATAGTGGCTGGAGACTTCAATATGATTGAGCATCAAGATGACAAGGCTGAGGGACTTCCTTTTGAATGGAAAATTGCAGAAAAACCTCACTGGGACAATCTTAAACAAAAACTCCAGCTGTTTGACCCCCTCGAGGGCACTAAAACTGCTTCTTCTAACCTGTGGTACACTTGGTGCAATTTTCAACAAGGTTCCAATTGTATTTACTCCAGACTGGACAGATTTTATGTTAACAACAACTTCTTCTCCTTCTCCCCTAACCACTTGGGGAGTGCGGTTGTTGTCCTGCCAGTTACCCTCTCTAACCATTTCCCTATCCTTGTGGTCATTAACGCTAGAAATGCTATCCCCATCAGCAGCCCCTCTAGCAAGAAATTTATTCTCAACACCTCCCTCCTCAAAGACCAAGATGTTATAGGTGCCCTTAAGGTGGTCAGGCTCTTCAACCTTTAGCCTCAGCCTCCCCAATCCTTCACTCTCAGGTGGACAAGGAATGTCTCCTCCTGGCAGAAAGTACTCCAAACCATTGGCCAAAAGAAAGCCAAGGACTCTAGAGCCATAGAAAATACTCTCACCCATTGCCTGCATTCCCTCGAGTAGGATATTCAGACTAACCCCTCCTCCCCCACCCTGGCCAAGCATGTTTCTAAAGCTAGAGACATCCTCAGAAAGCATTAGTAGGTCAAAATCAGGGGAGCCTTCATTAGAGCTCGCAACCACTGGCTCCAATTTGGAGATAAAGGCTCAAAACTTTTCTTTAACCTCCTTAAGCAGAAACAAAACAAAGAAAAAATTGATAGAATAACTGTAGACAACAAGGAACTCTTGGATCTCAATGACATCAAAGAGGCCTTCAAAATGTTTTATAGAACTCTCTTTACCTCAGAAGATAATGAGGCCTTGAAAGAGGCTCGACACAAATGTAGTACCATCATCCCTAAAAGGATCTCTGAAGATGATGCTCTCCTCCTCAAAGCCAGGATCTCTATACAAGAAATTTCCAATGCCATTAAAGCCCTCAAAGATAATAAGGCCCTAGGCCTTGATGGTCTCCCTGTGGAGTTCTACAAAGCCAATCTTGATGGGTCACGCATGACCTCTATGACATATACAATGAAGCTCTTGACAATGGCACCCTGGGGGAATTCATAAATGAAGGTATTGTTAAACTCATCCCTAAAGAAGGAGACAAAGCGCTCATTAAGAACTAGAGGCCAATCACCCTCCTCAACGTCTCCTATAAAATCCTTGCCAAAGCCTTAGCTACCCACCTTGAAAATATTCTTCCAAAGTTCATTTTCTCTACCCAAACTGGATTCATTAAAGGCAAGTACATATTGGAAAACCTTGTCTCTAGTTGGGAATCCATGGAGTGGGCCAGAACCTCTAACTAGGATGCTGCCATGTTCCTTGTGGACTTTGAAAAAGCCTATGACAGAGTCGAGTGGGATTTCATCCTCATGATGCTCTGAGCTTTTGGCTTCCCTAACAAGTTTTGTGATTATGTCCGAATTCTCCTCAAAGATGCTTCTACCATGATTGAAGTTAATGGATCCCTATCCGAGCCTATTCCTCTCTATAGATCCATAAGGCAGGGCTACACTCTTGCCCTTGCTTTGTTTGTTATTGCCTCAGATGCCCTCTTTTATCTCCTTAGAGATGACACTCTATCCCCTAGAGTCCATGGCATCGTGCTACTAGATGACTCTGAATTGCTAAATATTCAATTTGCTAATGATACCTCTCTTTTCCTGGAGGTCTCTAGGCAAAACATCGATTCCCTCAACCTAAAAATTGACACCTTTAGTAAAGCCTCTGGAGCCAGGATCTCCAGCTCCAAATCTATTTTACTTGGCTGGAAGGATGAACCTCTAGATTGGCTACAACAAGACGGGTACTCATGGGGAGGACCCAACATGATTGTCAAATATCTTAGTATCCCCTTCTCTATTTCCCCCTTTCTTTAAGACATGTGGTCCTAGGTTAAGGGGAAAATTGATAAGAAGCTCAACAAGTGGGATAATAGGATCCTCTCCCTAGTAGGTAGGGTTCAAGTATGTCAAAAAATCCTCTCCTCATATAGTATCTACTACTCTTCGGTTTGGATGTTCAACAATTATCAAATTTATGAAATTCAAAAGGCTATCAGATGCTTCCTCTGGTCTGATGGTAAAGGCAAAAGAAAGGCCCATGTGGTGAAATGGGCCTGGTGCCACTTAGACAAAAAACTTGGAGGTTTGGGCCTTCAGGATCTTAAGTTGCAAGGAATCTCCCTTGCCACCAAATGGATATTCCACGCACTAGATGGGCAAGAACCTTGGAAGATTCTTATCAGAAACAACATTCAAAATGGATTCCCCAAGACTGCCAAATCATGGAAAGCCCTCCCACTCAGTGATCTACTTGTTGGAAGTTTCTCGGTGTCTATCCAAGGCACCTGGGTCTTTAAGTCCATCTGGAAAGCCTGGGAGCATGTGCGTAGACTTATCTACAACTCTAGCATTGACTGTGATAACACTATACATGGTGAAAGGTCGATATGGTGGAACCTCCACCATAATTCTAAGCCACTCGCCTTAACCCAAGGTTGTTTTACTAGATTCTTGTGAGTTGCAATTCTTATATTTTCCACTAATGTTGGAGACATATAAGCACCAAAGTAAGTCAGTTCAAGGATCTTCAAAGGGTTTGTGGGAGGATCCAAAAAACCACACAAGGTGAACAGAGGAGTGAAGGTTCTTGTTCATGTCAAGGTTGGTGGTAAGCCTATTTAAAACCATGGGAGGAGAGTCTTTCTTTTGGATTCATAGGTCATGAGTCACATAGTTGGACATGCCACAAGGGTGAGCATACATCAGAATAGTGTGTGAATGCTTTTCTACTAGGTAAACATTGAGGGAATATTAGGAAAATTAATGTTTACATTTTATTTGAAGTGTTAGTAATTATGTATATGTAGAAATATAATTACTATTATAATAGTGATGTTGTTAATAAATAACTCACTAATATAGGTTTGGATGGTTAGTTGTATATATTGTTGAAATAACAATATATCACAATAGTTACTGGTTAGTGTGTTATACCCATGAATGATATTCTAAGATATTTGTTATTACACCTCCCTATTAAATAGGAGGTTGTTTGGCTATGTAAGTGGCTATATATTAGCCATGTATTGAGTGTTGAAATATAGAGAACGTAATATTTTGTTTGAGTATTTTGTCTTCAATACCCATATTTCTAATAATTAAAATACAGCTACCATTAAAGATTTGGTGTCATTAGAGAGACCTAACAATCATACAATTTAATTTACAATTTAAACAATAAATTAAAAATGTTTTTTGATAGTGATTTTATGTGAACTTGGGACACATAATATTTCATTACTAGTTCAAAAATTGACTTGTTGTTAACCCTTTGGTTGTGGTGAAAGGTTTGGGTGGTACTAATTTGGATTGCAATGAAGATGATAACTAAAACATAGTTAAGAATGTTCGGTTTACATATGACTACAACCTTAAAGTGAAAAAATTCAAATTACCATCAAATTTTCATAGATCACTTCAAAATATATAAGTGATCATTGATGAAAAGATTGGATTGTGTAGGCCACTAGTAATATATAAAAACACATGTATAAATTTTATAACTATGAATAAATAATGTGAACCACAAGAAAACTATGTTGAATAAACTAGTGCATGTGCTAGAAATCAAAGATCTAAAGCGGTAATAATGATTGTATCAATACAAAATACTATGTATTTGTACATCTATACAAATTTCATATAATATAAAAAATTCAAAGATATAAATATTCAAATGGATGAAAAATTACCATTTTTTTTTAACTTTGAATTTGATTTTTAAATAGGCAACCCTAAGGTTTATATGTCTTATAGACTCATCCAAAATCTTACAAATACCTATGATTTATCAATTACAACCTTAGGAAAAAAATCTCAAAATTTTTAGAAGCTTGCAAATCTATGAGCACTAATGCTATGCTAGAATGAGAAATTCTTTTGCAATATTTGTTGTACATGAGAAAAAATTCTTCAAAAACAATAAATGTATAATAAGTGCAATTCATGGATACTAATTTTTGAAATAAAAACAATATGATATGATATGCATTCTACATTTTCCATTAGTAGATGAAACAAAATCTTATCCTAAAAGATAAGAATGACAATTAAATAAAGGACAATAAATTTCTAAGTAATGAATCTCTGATTATCTTATGGTAATGAGAATATAATATCACAGTAATAGGGATGTTTTCCAAATACTATGTTTTGAGTTAACCATACATTGAATTTGTAATCTATAAAATAGGTTTAAATCTAGCTATTTGTATTGAGTGGATGTTATATTCACAGCTCTAACCTCATACAATTGAATATATATTATCTACAATTGATTAAAATATATCTATCACCATTATTTGTACATCTAGATTTCATGACATTGATATTTTATACACATGTACTAAATTTATAAATAAAAATTAAGGGATACACATAAGTGATGTTTCTCAATTATTGTACCTTGAATTTTAGTCATACAATTGAATTTGTAATTCTTATAGAAGATTAAAGTATAGCTACTAATATAGAGTTTGTGCGATTGGAGAAACCTAACAAGCATACAATTTAATTTTCAATTTCAACAATAAATTTAAAAATGCTTTCCAAAGGCCCTTGTTGGGCAGGCAACTCGCGGGCTTCATGCCCTTGCTGGACTGTCGTGCTCACAGGTCTAGACCTCCACTTAAAAAAAAGTTAAAAAATTCCCATAGTGAGTTTATGTGATCTTGGGACATATTATTTCATTACTAGTTTAGCTAGATTTCTTGGGAATGCATTTTTTAGAAATATGTTGGAAATATCCAATAAAAGTTGATGGTTCACACACACGTGATGTTTTCCAAAGATTATGTCTTGACTATGTCATACAATTAGATTTATAATTTGTAGAATAAGTTAAAATATAGCAATCAATATTGAGTTGATGTGATTATGAGACACATACTATTGGAGTTGAGGAAAAAATCAACTCTACAGCTCCCAAAGATCACCTGCATGCAAACCTATCACAGAAGGAGAGAAGCAAAAAAGCTATGGAGGCCAAAATATAGAGATCCAGAAAAGAGGATTCATATTGATTGTGCAACAAGAATGCAATTCAATAATTATAGTTGTTATGAAAATACAAAGAGAGAATCCTTATAAAAGGACACTCAAAACCCTAAATGAGAAAACCCTAAAGAATTATAAGATTCCTAAGTTTAGCTTAAGCATAGAGTATAATAGACTAATAATTAAATAAATAATTATTAACTAATAAAATATTACTCTAACAACCCCCCTTAAGATGAACTTAGGGAGTAGCTAAAAAATAACTAAGGACTAAAAAAGCATGAAAAAATGCAAGAAAGCAACAATGGGTCCCAACAACTAGGCCTGATTATTGGAGTTGAGAAATACAACACCACAGGAGCCTGAAGATCTTCTGCAAGATGAATAACCTGTTACAAGGAGAAGCAATGAAGCAATAATCTGAAGAACTCACAAAACACAGGAAAAAATATTCTCAAAAGATGAGAGCTCCAATTCACCAAAAAAGTATTGTGAAAAGATAATACAATAAAAAGAAAAAATAACCTCTAATAGGTCAATAAACCCTAAAAAGGGAAAACCCTAGGCTTGCACATAATAATTAATAAAATAATTAATTAATATGAACCTAATGTTAGCTTAAGTGTAAAAAGATAATTGGGAACTTAAAGAATTAAACAAATATTGTTTAATTAATCAAGTAAAGACCCAATTACTCTAACACCCCCCCTTAAGCTAGAGTTAGGGAGAAGCTAAAACCTAGAACAACTGTTGAAAGCATGAAAGATGGGTCCCAACAACAAGGCCTGATCAGGTACCCAAATACAATGAAGTCTCTAGGAAACAATGGGACCATCAGGGGGAAAACCAAACTCAGTCATCAACTGTTGAAGCCATAAGATCTCCTGACTGGTGAGCACAACAAATCAGTACTTAGCCTCTGTGGATTATAATGCATGAATAGTTTGCTTATTGCAAGACCATATGATAGGATCAGAGCCAAGACCGAAAACAAAGCCAGAAGTAGACTTTCTATTAGTGACATCACCAGCCAAATCTAAGTCAATGTAGCCAACAATGTGAGGTTCCCCTGATGTCTAGTGAATGCCATGAGAACTAGTGCCTTGAATGTACCACAAAATACGTTTGGCAGCTTGCCAATGATTCTCATGGAATCAGATGCCCCTGTCACTGAAAATAGGCAAATTATATATTAAAATTCATGTAATCAGCTTTTTGAATCCAACTGTGAGGTCCTTTCGGCACCAAAATGTACCCAAAAATCAGCTACCCTAGAAATAGAAAAAAAAAACAACTGCACAAACCCTCGAATACACAGATCTAAAGA
Source organism: Cryptomeria japonica (assembly GCF_030272615.1). NCBI lineage: Eukaryota > Viridiplantae > Streptophyta > Pinopsida > Cupressales > Cupressaceae > Cryptomeria > Cryptomeria japonica. The sequence continues at coordinate 880,882,270 of NC_081409.1, read as the reverse complement.
ACAAAGCACAAAAACTCTCATGAAAAGAATAGGGGCCTGCAAATCTTGAGCTTTGATACCATATTGGAGTTGAGGAAAAAACAACTCTACAACACCCAAAGATCACCTGCATGCAAACCTGTCACAAAAGGAGAGAAGTAGAAAAAGCTATGGAGGCCATAATTCAGAGATCTAGAAAACAGGAGTCATATTGATTGTGCAACAAGAATGCAATTCAATAATTACAGTTGTTTTGAAAATACAAAGAGAGAATCCTTATAAAAGGATACTCAAAACCCTAAAGAATTATAAGATTCCTAAGTTTAGCTTAAGCATAGAGTATAATAGACTAATAATTATTAACTAATAAAATATTACTCTAACACATACAATCTAGATAATTCAAATTATAACTTGTATAACAAGTCAAAATATAATTTTATTATTCATACATGTGATTAATTTTTAGTAAAAAGATAAGATTATTTTTACATATTAATGATATTTTATATATTTATCATGAATTAGTTATAAAATTGAATTTATTACTTATATAATAAAATAAAATATAAATTTCAATGTTAAACTATCGTGATTTTTGGGAGACCTAAAACTATAAGATTAAATTTATATTCAAGTAACAAAGTGATTTAACTCTTTTATTGGAGGTATTTCATGATATCTTTTCCTCTAGTGTAAATATTCATTATTTATAATATTTTGAAATTTATATCATAGTTATAAAGTTATAAAAATATAAATTTATTTGTAAGGAAAATCAATATTTTAAAATTCTTTTTTAAATTTATGCAAACATATATATATTTATTATAATATTATACTTTTAATTAAATAAGTAGAAATTGTTTAATCATGATTTGACATTTTCAGACCCTATAAAATGAATGTCTATTATAAGATCTTGAGATGAACCAAATACAAGAATTCATTATTATTTATTAATATAAGTGTGATTAAAGATTATTCTATTTTTATTATTCAATTTAGAGTAAGTTGATCATCATTACAAATAAATGTTATATAAATCCATTTGGTACAATGGTCATTTCAATCATAATCATTTTTTTAATAAATTAATTAAAAAATATATATATTTTACAAATCTAAATAAACAAACAAAAAAAAATCTTATATAAAGACTAAAGAATAGTTAAAAACAAAAACTATTTTAAACTATATTAAACAATAACTATAAATTTTAGTTGAGAAGCATGAATCAATTATGAAGGAAAAACTACTTCGTGTAGGCCCTTGTTGGACTGACAACTCGTGGGCTTCATGACCTTGTTGAGCTGACAGCTCGCAGGTCTGGGCCTCCATCAAAATTATGAAGGAAAAGAAAATTCCAAGCTTGAGGGAAACCAAAATTTTCTTATCTCCTACCTTTGACTGGGATGGTGAGAATGACAGTAAGATCTGACAAAAAAATCTGACCTACAAAATTATCCAATTCATTGAAAAATTCAGATATAAAATACAACTAAAATATACCTGTCCGTAATGACCCTAACCCTAAGGTGCATGTATATTCCATGGGGATTTATTTTTATACTCATTTGAAAAAAATTGTTGTGTCCACACCTCATAGACAAGTAATGTTTTACAAGGACCGTGTCAACGATTAAATTCATAATTTCTTGGGAGACTTACTCTCTAGGTGAATAATTTATTTTATGATTATACCTTGAATTGGATGACGACTTTATATATTGGCTATCTTCAAACGATGAAGATCTTCAACTGGATGAATTGTTGTGTCTCATTTAATTTTATATTTTTTTTTATCTAAACTGCAATTTTTTCTTCATTATATATTTTTTATATAAATTGAAAGTCTCATTTCTCAATTTGCCCAAATTAGCATTAATTCATTTCTTTGGATTTTTTAGTTCACTATTTTCCATGTTTTTATTTTAAAATTGAAATATTTAAAAAATTAATTAATAAAATACTGAACAATAATAGAAATAATCAAAAGTTTAGTTAGTTTTTTTTTTTTTTTAAAGGTAAGTGCTATCTTAAATGGGGATAGCTCCCTCTATTTCCCAGTAAAACATTACAATATGTAGTCACTCCTAAATTGGTTGCCAGTCTCCCTAGCAATCAAGACAGATCCAGCCCCATAGACTAACCCGAGAGCTTCAATATATAAATGACTCCTATCAATAAAACAACACTAGAACTATACATACACACTACTAGTCTGATAAACTTCTAGCTCTGCATAATTTGATAAATGACAATTGCGTAGTCACCTAGATCGTTCAGCTTCCTTGTGGATGACTCAAATAGCTACCACTCCTCTGAATCAAGAAATCTTCTGAAGGGAGAAAGATCTTTGTTGAGGACCCCACTTTTGAACTATTGCCATACTTCCTTGCCGAACACTCTTACTCTCTCCCTTTCCCCTCTTTTTCTCTACCATCCTCCTTGCCACTTCCTTCCTCCTTGTCACTATCTTCCTCTATATCTGAGAAATATTTTTCGGGACTGAAGTAGACCTTGAGCACATTGTTCTTGCTACCTTCCGCCAAGTCATAAATAGCCTCTACAACAATGTCTCCATTTTCCATTTTAACAAAGCCCTCTATCAGATCTACACATTTATCCCTAGATTCTAGGATATCCACCATGGGCGCAAGGATCACTTCATAGATTGCACCATCACACTAATGCCTATCAAGACTTAGGGAGCATTATACCATCCCCCTAATGGTATCATAGCCAAAATCAGTCATTTCAAACAAATCCCTGATTTGAAACTCCAGAGGAACCTCACAGTTTGAACAATTAAGTCCTAGGAAATGCACCATTTTTTGCTTCTATACTTGTAAGTATGTCTTGCAGTCAAAATCCACTTAGCTAATATAAGCAATCCAGAACTCTAGACACTTCCTAAACTGACCAAATCCCTGCAAAATCAACCCATATCCGAGGTTGTGAATTCTCCTCTGCAACACAGTGGCATATGTTTACATTCTCCTTCCAAGTGCTGAAATTTCTTCCGCTATTCTATTTGATATTAATTATGTTTAAGTTCAGTCAGTTGATTTGATTAGACATTTTTCTATGTGAATTTCATAGATAGGTATTTGATTGATGTTTGATTGATATGATAGATTAAAAACTTTGATTGATAGTTTGATTTGATATCTCTAAGAGGTTGGTTCAGTCTCTGATGAAGAGCGTGATAGAGTTGATTGAACACATTTATTGATAGAAAATCATGTTTACTAGTTTTAGTTTTGATTTAATAGCCTGATTTTCTTGGTAGAAAATATTTGATTGATTGTTGATGTGATTGATCATTTGATTGATTTATTGATAAATTAGTGATCTCTTAGATTTGATAGATAAGTATTTGATAGAGATCAAATTCTCTTGTTAAACAAGAAAAACTTGATGTTCTCCAATGTCGGGAGAAATTCTTGGCCATGCACCATCTAGTTCCAGAGTTGACACAGGATGAGGTTACACACATAGATGCATGTGGATTGTGCCATTTTTACACATGCCTAATATTACACATAATAGGGTATTTTTTACTGCATTGTTGAGAGATGGTATAGTGAGCACAACACTTTTTACCTCTCCACTAGTGAGATCAATGTGACGCTTGAGGATGTCTACTGGATCCTATGCATCCCCATGACTGGTGAGTTAGTCCACTATGATTAGCAGAATCTTGGAGGGATAGAGGCTTGCAGAGCCATGTTTGGTGATGAGAGAATTGATAGAGGAGAGATTCGATGGGAGGATATGATTATGTACTAGAAGAATCTCCTAGTGATTCTTGCAGGGTTAACTGGGGGATTTATTTGTCCTGATAGGAGATCTCAAGGTTTTGTTGTTGGTTGGAGTGGGATCTTACAGAAAATGATGCAACATCAGACTCGCTATGCTTGGGGTTTTTGTATGCTTGCTCATTTATATCATGATCTTCATCAGGTTTCTTATGATGACAATGCTAATTTGTCTACTAGATGCACATTTCTACAGGTTTGGTGCTGGGAACACATTGCTAGTACCCGACCTATTCATCATAGAGTTCGTGGTGATGGACAACCATATGTATATTTATACGGAGGTACCATTATTTAGCCTAAGCTGGGTAAGATGGAGTATTGGCAATGGCTTCTAGACTCTATGGATACTATCATATAGAGACCCTACATTGAGTGTGAGCCTTGGATGGAGGATGGATGTATTTTACCACTGATTTTGTAGAGTATGTACTTGATTGATTGCATCCCACATATTATTGAGCAATAGTTAGTTGGTCGCATTTTGAGACAGTTCAAGATTATTCAACACATGCCTTCTAATGTCACCATGAATGCATGTCGATACAAGGATAGGCGAGAGTGGGTCCCTTCCTTATCTTTTGAGATAGCACATGCAAAGTTTTTGGCTACTCTAATGGTTGTGTATGATTGGAGATTACACATTTTGGATCCTGAGGTTACATCATATTATGCTTAGTACATGCTTGCATATTCTTTTCCTCATATCACTAATCAAATAGATCCTCCTCCCAACTGGCAAGATAAGGAGGATGATTTAGATGATCCTATTGTTAGACAATGGAGATGAAGGTGAAAACTTAGAGCTTCTCGAGAGGCCAAAAGAGATGTGGGAGATGAGGGTGAAGATGGAGGTGGGAGGCATGGGTGAAGGGGAGGCCAATTGTGAGTATGAGGAGGACCTTTTAGACTAGTTGGCAAGATTGGAAGATGACTTCCCATGGTAGGGAGAGATGCAAACAGGGTTGGGAGGGTAGGAGGAGTACTTCTTCCATTAGGCAAAGAGGTAGGGTGGATTGGTCAGGATACTGATAGAGGAGGGATGAGGATAGCAAGAGGATTACCCTCTCCAGGACTAGGTAGAGGTGGAGGATTGGATAGGGGCCAAGGCAGAGGTATTGATTTTGGTCAGATTCATCAAGATCCAGGGGTTATTGTAGCTTAGGGTGGTTGTGATGAGGGAGAGAAGGACTCAAAGGATCATGTTCCCCTCATTAGGTAGTGGATCATGATAGGTACTCGAATGGAGACTCTAGCAGGTGGAGAGGGAGGTGGAGATGAGGGCATACAAGATGTACCTCTATAGGATGTTCAAAAATAGGAGAGATCAGATGATCTCAGAGCACAAATAGAGTAGCTCAGGGCACATGTCCAAACACTCATGACTGAGACATATAGAGCTATCAAGAAATGAAAGGATACTCAGGCTTTAGTTGATCATATTCAGTAGGTTGGATCTAGAACTCTCTCAGCTGATACTGTCAGAGCACTGTATCAGGTTGGGAAGGAGACAACATACTAACATCGATGATATGAGGATCTAGTCTTAGAGAACCAGAGAGTAGGGAGTTATGAGACTACTCATGTTTTCGGTAGGATGTATACTAGTAGTGGTGGGGTTATCTAACCTCCTCAGAGTAGGGATTGGGTGCACAACCATATGGGGGATCATCTCATCCATAGTCACGGAGATAAATAGAGTCAGGTGGTAGTGGCACAAGACAACCTTGATTTTAGAATTGATTTCATCTTGTATCATTAAAAAATTTGTACTTTTATGATGATATCATTGTATACCTGGACTTTTTATTGTTTTATGATGACATGTAGACATGGATTCTATGTGATGTTGATGATTCATGATTTATTATGCATGCTACTTTGATAATTATGATCTATATGGATTTATTACATAAATTATATATGCAGTGATTAGATGGATGATGTTATTATGATCTTTTATTTCTTTTATTTTCATGATAATCTATATGCCTTAATGATAATGATCTATATGAGTTGATGATTATCTATATGATGCGATGATTATGAAAGGAGAATGCATTTGATTTTGATTTTGATGATCATGGATGCCAATGAAATTGAATCTACAATGATTTACTTAAATGATGCAATGATATATATGATAATGTTTCTAATGATAACACATACAAATGAATGTTGATCTCCTTACTCTTGATGTGTATGCACATGATGATGAAAATGATGAAATGATCTACATGAAATGTATTTAATTTAAATTTTGATGATCTTGAGTGCAAAATGATGGTTATGGATGTAAATTCTTATAATACTAACTTAAATGATATGCTTGATTAAACTCATGATGAATTCCTATATGATGATGCATATGCTTATATTAATGAGATGATATTGTGATGGTTAAAAATGTGATGTTATAATTGTAATGAAATTCTTATAATGATAAATGAATCTAAGTGCAAAGATGAAATTAAATGATCTTAATGGATAAAGTGTACTAGTATGATAATGAACCTAATGCAAATAATAATGATATAATACATATGATCAATGAAATGTGCTTAATGAAATGCAAACTAATGCAATGCAAATGATTACAATTAAATTAAAACTAATGAAATGAATGATGGTAAATTAATATGCAAATATAATGATTCTAAAGATAAATGAACCTACAATGATCAAGTGCAAATTGTTTTTGTTTGTCCAAGTATAATCAATCTTTATTTATGACCGTTGATCCCTGAATGGAATAGAATGAAATTCTTATAATGCAACTAAGAATGAATGCTTATAATGCAGATGAATAATGAGCTATTCTAGGATGATCTAACTAAAATGATACTTCCATTCTTAATATGTTGTCTTATAACATTGCTTGATTTCATCATTGAGATTTTAAAATGTTGTAAGAAAATACAAGCAACTTGACATAATGATTCAAGTTGACTTGAGTATTTCATGCAGAACAGACACAGATTATCCCCTTGCATGCATGACTCAAAACGCCCTCCTTGATATTTTGCCGATCATATCCTTAAAGACTAGTACATAACTTACTAAGAGATAAACCACATACAACAAAGAAAGAAAATAATCATTTCCCATCATAGCTCGTCTAGTCATGGACATCCTTGAGTCGCATAGACTACATGATTAGCAAAAAATAAAGATATAAACACTAAATATTGTATGTCATACACATGTTCTCATGGTCATTGAATGATAGAATCAACTTGATGAATAATTATTGATAACCCTTGATTACTTGCTCGTTGATTCCTTGTATTATGAGTTTCACAATTTAGTTGTTATGAATGCCTTGATCTTTGTTGCCTCGTTGCTCATTATTTGTTTCAAAAACCTAGGTGTTTTTAGTTTTCTAAGTTTTTCTGACTGTTTTTGGATTTTCAAAGATTTAAAAGATCAACTTAGCAAAAGGATTTTAGGATTTTTCCCCTAGCGGAAACAAACTTTATTATGAATGTACAAAAAATGATCCAAACCATGGTGGGATGCAATGCAGATATGATTAATAAAATCCAAGACAATGAGCATGCTAAGTATGCCAAAGGTTGATAACTGTTGATAAGCTGAATATTTCCTACAAATGGTTTAGAGAAATGGATGCGAAAGATGAAATGGATAGGGTAGGATAGATGGAAGCAATAGATGCGATAAGATGGATATATGTGATAGGATGGATAGATACGATAGGATGGATAGATGTGAAAAGTGATCTCATAGATGGAAGAACTCACTTTTAGATAGCACCTGTTTACCAAGATTTCACTATCTAAATTTATTGCATTTTTTTTCATATTTGATTTTTTTTTTTCCATTTTCATTGTTTTATGTTTTTTAGGGATTTTCTAGTTTTCCAATTTTAACTGATTTCTTCAAGACTTTATATTCTTTTTACTATTTTTTAAAGGAATTTATATGCTTTTTATTGATTTTTTCAAGACTTTATATACTTTTTACAAGATTTTTTCAAGACTTTATATACTTTTTACTGATTTTTTCAAGACTTTATATCTCAAGCATAGAACTTCTTGAGATGGATAGAATTGATGGGATCATCAAACCAATCACCTTCAGGTGTAGATAACTTGTATGCTCTTCAGCCATATGCTTCTACTATAACAAAACGAGCTAATAAGTTCGATTCAAACTTTCCCTTCTTTTCTCAATCTTGTTGATTCCTTGGATTCTCTCTTAGAACTAGATCTCCAATCTAAAAAATGAGTGGCTTAAATCTATGATTGTAACTTCTCACCATTCACTATTGATATGCCTTCAAATGTTCCATAGCATTTTTGGTGACATTCCTGAATCAAATCAAGTTCTTGAAGTTTAGAAACTCATTGTTCTTCTTCTAGTATAAGACCTTTCAAGGACACTCATGGAGAAGGTATATCTACTTCTGCAGATAATATGTCTTTTGATCCCTAGACTAAGGAATATGGAGTTTCCCCTGTTGGTCTGCAAATGTTGGCTCCGGTATGCCCATAGAGCAGGATTTAGCTGAATATGCTAGACTTTACCAACTTCATTGACTGTTTTCTTTAGGACCTTCAAGATTGTTTTATTTGATGCCTCAACTTGTCCATTTCCCTATGGATAATATGAGGTATAAAACCTATACTAAATATGAAAGCGTTCAAATAGTTCCTTCACATCTTGATTCTTAAATGGCATCCATAATGGTCATAGGGACTCCATAACGTTCACATAGTTCCTTTCACTGATAATGGTCATAGGGACTCCATAGCGACAGATTATAGGATGAAAGATGTTATTTTCTTTCTTGTCACTTTCATCAAAGGCACGGTTTCAATCCATTTAGTGAAATACTTGGTAGCAGTCAACATAAAATTATGTCCATTAGAGGATGAAGGATTTATCTTACCTACCAAGTCAAGAACCCATTGGAAGAATGACAATGAATTTTTTATAGGATGTAGTTCTTGTGTTGGTGAGTGGATGAGATTACCATGGATTTGACATTGTTTACATTTCTTGGCATATGTAAATAAGTCTCTCTCCATAGTAGGCCAATAGTAACCCAAGCAAATAAGTTTCTTAGCCAGTGTTAAAGCACTTGAATGCATTCCACAAATACATGTGTGGACTTTGTTAAGAACTTTCTCAAATTCCTCTCATTCAAGACATCTTAATAGAGTGCTATCTAGACCTTGTCTATATAAGGTATCAACAATGATAGTATACTGGGATGACTAACAGATAAAATTTCTTCTCTGATTGCAGGATAGGTTAGGAGGAAGGATATTTTCTTTTAGGCATCGATAGGTTTGGCTATATAAAGATTGATTGGTTCCAAATATATGGAAAATCATGTGAATGTTCTAGGATTCAAGATATCTTCTACCAGGAATTTGTAACATTGTTGATTCATCTGATTTGCAAAAGAAATGCTATTGTAGTTGTAGACACCTAAAATTGTCATGTCTAATTAAATAAATATCTTTATTTATTTAATTATTTTAGCCTAATTCTTCTATTAATTAAATAAATCATTATTTATTTAATTAATTCATTTATCCTCTTCTAGCCTTATTTCTCATTTAAATAAATACATTTATTTATTTAAACCATCATTTTCCCTAAATTAAATAAATATCTTATTTATTTAATTGATCCCACTTCCTCTATTAATTAAATAAATCTTTATTTATTTAATTAATTCATTATTCTTTTCCACCTATGACACATGTCATTCATCTCTTAATTCATACACTACCTATCCCTTTCATTATTTTATTATTTTCTTTACCTACCCTCTAATCATAGCCGACCTCTTTTACGCCTCTCAATCTTATCCCTCCATTTCATATAGTGTCTTCTATATATGGAGATGCTTCCTTCATTATCAAAACTACACTACGCTTTTCATATGAGATCCTACTTGAAACCACATTTCCGTTCTTTGTTGAGCTCTTGTGCACATAAAATCTGAGAGCAAATATATCAAGCAAGATCAATGGAGATAGGAAGAATGCAGAGACAAACCCTACTAGACATGTGATGGTATAATCTTTGTGATTTCATTTGATTTGCATTGTCTTAGGTAATCTTCATATGTTATGGTGGATCTTTGTTGTTGTTAGGCTAGGGTTTTTGTGGTTGAATTCATTTAGTCTTCTAACATTGTTATTGTTTATCCATTTTCACCATATACATTTTGGCACGCCCGGTGGGACTGTTGTCCCTTTTGCATTTAACATCCTTGTTGCAGATTTTGTGTTTTGAAGTTGCAGATCTAACATTTTCGATAGTATTTTGGTATTTTCACGTCTGCATACTTTCAGATCGCATTTTTAGTTTTTTGTCGTGTCTGCAACATCTAGGATTGCATACACACCCTCGACGGTATTTTATATTTTTTTTTGCAGATTTTGGAAATCACGTCTATGTTCCCTAGCTATGTCTGTGGGGTTTTTAAGCGCATCTGCATCCAGAAGATGAATCTATGTTCCGAAGCCACGTCTGTGATTCACAAAAGCATGTCTGCATCCAGAAGCCGCATTTGTGTTTATGGTAACCGCGTCTATGTGCACTGATTTCATTTTGGGGGTTTTCATTGATTCAGTTGTTAGTCATTCGATTTTTTTTTTAGATCTGGTTTATTTTGAGCTAACATTTTTAGATCTAGCTAACGAAATTGGTGCAGCTTTTCTTGAGAGCAAAATCATTTAGTCGAAGGCCCCCATTTCACAAAGTCTTTTGGATCTAAAATTTACCTAACTTGTGTGCTTGCAGGAAGGGGTGACCATTTGAAACAATCCAAACTACTAACAAATCTTTGTTGTAGGACCTTGGTAAGGGTTTTTGATCTTTATTATGTGTCTTGTTTTCATACACTAGCAAACACTTCAATTGGTGCTTTAAAATTGAATCATTGTCTTTTGTGTCTTGAGCAATAGACTCTTTTTGTTTAATCTTTAGAGGGCCTGTCTCCTTGTGTGGTCATTAGGACTACTAGTGAGGAGAGAATGACCCAAGTGGTAGAAAAAGAAAAGCCATCTTCTTCCAAACCACTATAAATAACTGTATTCATGGTGAAAACTATGAATAACATGTGCTGATTAGTTCATACTGACACTATGTCTCCCCATAAACCCGTTTGATCAAATTTATTTGATCATTTGTAGGGCGTAACCCCTACCGGCTAGGAGCCTTTTGTATTTACAGAGCTAAAAGTGCTTCATGTGTGGCCACATGAATAGATGCCCTTACTAGCATCTTTTTATTTTAGAAGCCAAAATCCTTCTAGTTGTTGGGGCAGGAGGTCAGACCTCTGGTAGCGGCCCACACACATACGGTTCTTAGTAGAGATACAAAGTTTTCCACGAGGAGTTTTCATGGCGACTGATGCTTGGCTACCCCGAGAAGTGAGTGTTGAGGGTGAAGCCAGTGGGGTCAAGCATCTAAGTATCTTCTCTAAATAGCGTAGCCTCGGGGGAAACTCCATGTGGGATCAAGAACTATTGTCTTGGCTAGCCATAAGAATTGTGCTTGACTTATTTTGAACAATCAAACATTCAAGGCCAAACATCAAAACATTATGTCTTTTGTGTCTTCAAGTGTATGCAAAATAATTTTACATCAGACATCACACTTTCTTTGAGTCATTTTTGAGTCTAAAACTTGCAAACATTGAGTCCTTAACAACACTGTGTCCTCTTGTCATGAAAAATAGTCAAACATTCAGATTTGGTCACAACAAAGCAACTTCATAGATTGGAAAAAATTGCACAAGTTTTGTAGAAACGCATCTGTGCCTGTCAGAATAGCCTCTGTGTCATATAACCGCATCTGTGAAGGGCAGAAACGCATCTATGTTTTGAGCAATTTCACATTTACAACATCTTAGAAATGCATCTATGTTTGTTAGAATAGCGTCTATGTCATTTAAGCATGTGTGTGAAGTATACAGACACGTCTGTGTTCAGGATTGAGAACTTTCATAATTCAGCAAACAAGAACAGTCAGTTTCAGACTTATTGAGCTTCCTAGGTTATCTCTTCAAGTTTTCACCTAGCATTCAACCAGTCTTTGGGTCTCACAAAGTCCATCATTGCTTTACACCTTACATTACATTCATATTTGTCTAAACTTGAGTCAAAAGGTCACTTTCTTGTCCCCATCATACTTTGTCAACACACAACATACAACAACATTTTGCTAAGTGATCCCTCATCAAGGTCTATCACCTTTGGGTCTCATTTGGTCTTACTTAGAAGTCAAGGTCAACCTACCTCATAAAGAGAAACTATCCTCTCTTTGGAAGCCACACCTACTCTACTACATACATACTTGGTCTTACACTTTGGACATTGCAAGTACACCTCAGATTCATTTACATTCCATCCAACTCTTGGTCTTCCATACTCTTTCCATTTTCATCTAGTCTCACACATCCTAGTCAATACCTAGTTAATGGTTGAAACTTGTTCCCAAAAATCTAGGAGAGAAACTAAAGAGGCTCAAGAGTCCACAAACATGAGTTCTTATGAGTATGACAATGATATCTTTTTCAATTCTGATCATACTACATTACCTAACACGGATGCCTATAGAAACATTCCAAATGTTGAGCACATGGACACTACAAACAACAATGATACACACAATGACAATATGGACAAATTTTTTGTACATTCAACAAAAGTGGAAGACACCATTATGAATCCTCATTTTAATCAATTGGTTGAGGAAATAATGAGGAGAGATAGACAATATTTTCTACAAGTGATGGCACAAAGTGGAACCAAGATCCCTCATGATTTTGACATGTCTCAAATAATGGAAAATCAACCTTTGCAACAAACTCACTCCAACATGGATCAAAGGAGGCCTAATAGTGGAGGCAATAGAGGACCACATATGGTTCTTGAATCACCATAATCTTTGTTTCAAAAACTAGAGGTCCCATACACACATGGTCAAGCATATGATACTCATCTTCACAGACCATTATGGATGTCTTATGCAGAAAAATATACTCGACCACATACCAATGCTAAGGATCAACCACCAATGAAATTGGATATTCAAAGGCATTCTCAAAATTTGGACACAAGGAAACCCCACATCAAATTTGGGGGCAACACACTAGAACAAACTCATGACATGCCTATAGAGTATGGTATACATGGACAAAGTAGATATTTCATCCCTCAACATGACTCTATACCAAGTGGTCCATATACACAACATCATTATAGACCTCCTCCATATGAACATGTGTATGATCAATATCATCCATATATGCAACATGCTCCTCCTCCACCCGATGGTTCAGGCATGGGGTATGGTCTAAGAAGTCGGTCTCCACCGAAGAACAATTTGGAGCAACAAATTAGGGACTTACAAAAGAAAATGGAGGACATAAATACACCGAAGCCAACATACACAATGTTAGACATGTGTCCTTATCCATTTGACAAGAGAATTCCAATGCCTCCTTTTCCTACACATTTCGTGACACCTAAGTTTGATAAGTATAGAGGAAAAGGGGATCCTAAGGCACACATAAGATAGTTTTTCATAGCTTGCATTGAGGTAGCTTCAGAAGAGACATATTTGATGAGATTATTCCCACAAAGCTTAGGTGATCAAGCTATGGAATGGTTCTCCCAACTTCCACCTAGAATTAAGTCACGGGGTGACTTAGCAGAGGCATTTATCCAACATTTCTCATACAACATAGAGACAGACATATTAGTCACTACTTTGTGCAACACCAAGCAAAAGGATGGAGAGTCTTTTTCATCATTTTTACAAAGATGGAGGAATCTAGCCAACAGATGCTCCTATGAAATTCCACAAAAACAAATGGTGGAGACGTTCACCTAGAATGTTAACAAAGACATTGGCTATGATCTAAGGAAAGCTTGTTTGTCCACCTTCAAGGATGTCATTGAAAAAGGCTTAGTGACAGAAAAGGTCCTAATTGAACAAGGAGTCATTAAGATATTCAAGGAAAACAAAGATGACTTTAAAGGAAAAGATAAGCCAAGATTTTGGAATAAAAACAAGAACACAGTCAATGATGGTGTTGTTGATGCCAATATAGTGCGACCCAAAATCATTTTTTTGGGATCAAGCTCTACAAACAATCAAGTGAATACTCAAACAACTTCTAGATCATGAAGGAAGTACACCCCATTGGGAGAACCACTTGAGTCAATTTTCAAGAAGCTAGTGGCAAACAAAGTAATCACAATTCCAGATTTTCCTCCATATGAGCCAAAGGTCAAACCAAATTGGTGGAACGATGATGAGTATTGTGAATTCCATAAGAGCAAAGGTCATAAAATAGGAAATTGTCATCGATTGAAGAACATCATACAAGATCTCATTGATAGAGGTGACAATGAGATTGAAGGACACTCATCCAACCAAGAACATGAAATGTTTAAGGAACCATTCCCAAAGCATGACAAGGGAAAAGCTGTAGCCACAGATGACCAAACCACTATACTAGAGCATCCTATAACTTTGATTCAACTATCAATCACATTTCAATGGATAATTATGTCTCTACTATTATCATCAAGGACAAAACCCCTGAGAATTCTACCCAGAGACCCAAGATTGTCCTAAAAGGTGTTGGATCTTCTTCTGAACCTACCTCTGAATGTAATGTCACAACTCATCAAGGTAAATTTACTTTGCAAGGTGCTCTAGCTAAAAACACCGCTTCTTCATCAACCAAGCCTGAATACGACCTTGTAGAATAGTTAGGGAAGACACCTGTGCTTATCTCCATCCTTGAGCTCTTACGCATATCCCCCACACATAAAGCTATTCTTGACAAAATTTTGAGAGACACTACTGTTCCTACTAATTTGAATATGGACCAGTTTCAAGCCATGGTGGGATACCTTTCCATTCCACACTCTCTTACATTCACAGAAGCCAATGACGCCTCCGTAAGTCAGCCACATTATGCACCATTACACATTGAAGCCTTCATACACAAACATAGAATCAAATGAGTCCTAATAGATGGAGGAGCAGGTCTAAACATTTGTACACTGAGCACTATTAAACAATTGGGATATTCTGACAAAGCTGTGAATTCTACAAACAAAATTACCATCAAAGCATATGATGATGAAGAGCATTCATCCAAGGGCACAATCACCTTACCTCTTAGAGTTGGACCAGTTACAACGGATGTGGTTTGTCAAGTACTAGATCTTGATCTCACATACAACATATTGCTAGGATGTCCTTGGATTCATGAAATGAGGGTGGTCCCATCTACATATCACCAATGCATCAAGTTTCCTCACAATGGAGTTGAAATAATAGTTAATGGAGATCCTAATCCATTCATATATTGCAATAACTTGAGACCAAAAACTGAGACCATCATTCCTAGTAATCGCAAAGCTATTCCTTCTTCTGCATACATTGATCCTGAGTCCTAAAACCTTTGACATCAAAACAAGGTGAACTTAAGATCAAATTCCAGGATAAGGGCATGGGTGAATACACTTTGAATCAGACCATGTACTTACAACAAGTCATGAGCTCACCAAAGGAATATGGAAGACCACATCCTAATAAGCAGGTATCTATCATTATACTCAAATGGGACCCTACTGTCTTTCAAAGATGGGGTGAACTGGAAGAGGAAGACTTATACAAAATGCTTTACAAAGACCTCGAAAATGATACACAAGATCACATCAGTATACCATGTGAGAAGTATGGCAAAGGGTTCAAGATTCTACAAAAATTTGGGTATGATGGCAAAAGCCCTCTTGGATTAAGAAAGGAAGGCATCATTGAACCTTTACAACCTGAATTGACATTCAAAAAGGAACGCTTGAAGGGACTTGGTTTCATGACTTCCAAGGTCCACACTCAAAGGACAGAAGAAGCATTACAAATCAAAGCTACCAAAATTCAACAAGACAATCGCTATTCCACAGACTCCAATGAATGGGAATGGGGTTCAAACAAATCCTCTAGTGACTATGAGCTCATCGAGACATTCAAAGAACCAAGTGAACCAATAGAAGAAGAGGAATTTAATAGGAAATTCAAAATTGGTAAAGAAACAACCCCAGAGGATCCCATACAATCTTTGCCTCTAGGTCCTAGGTTGAAATCACATAGAATGAGAACACCTGTCTTGGAATGCGCTACTAGTGATGATAATTTGGATTCATTCATGATCAAGACTGATGAGGAGAGTGCCAACGATGACCTCGATAACTACCTTGACATACCTGAATATAACTGCATCTTCACTCTTAACCCCGTTAACTTTGAAGACATCAAAGGCCTTCCCCTTGTTCACCACCAACTTATTGACTGGGACCATGAAGGACCTACACAGTTTGACACATTCCAAAATGATGAAGCCCTTATTGACTATCTTGGCATATGAGAGGATATTCCCCCCTGGGGACCATAAAATGGGATATGCTATAGAACTCAACAGCATGGCATATTTTGGTGAGGGTGTTGGACCTTCCAGTTGCAAAAATATAAAAATAAAAATAAACCAAGGGTCTTATGGCAAAAGCCACACTGTGGCGCTGTCTGACCCCAAAAAAGTAAAAAGAAAGGATGTATCTAAGGGCAAAAACCTCTCTGAGGCACCTGAAGATGGAAGGCTCGACATTCTCCTAGCATCATATGAGGAAAAGTCATCCATGTTTGTAGAGGAGACTATCAAAACAAACATTGGTACAGAAGAAGTTCCACACAACATATTCCTGGCTCAATCTTTGACAGAGTTAGAAAGGTCAAAATTCATAAGTTTGTTCATGGAATGAAAAATCAACTTTGAATGGTCATACACTGATATGCCTAGATTGGATCTAGATTTGGTAATGCATCATTTGACAGTTAAACTAGGGGCAAAACCAATGAAATAGAAATTAAGAAAGATGCATCCACAAGTGGCATTACTAGTCAAAGAAGAACTTGCACAATTATTGGATGTCAGATTCATACGCCCAATTGATTATCCTTAATGGATCTCCAACTTAGTGCCTGTCAGTAAACCAGATCATAGCATCAGAATATGTACAGATTTTAGAGACATCAACAAAGCTTGTCCTAAGGATGATTTTCCATTACCAAATATTGACTTGATCGTCAATCTCATAGCAGGTCATGTGATGTTATCATTGATGGATGGATTCTCTGGTTACAATCAAATAAAAATTGCATCTAAGGATCAGCACAAAATGGCATTTACTTGTCCTTCGGGAACCTTCTACTAGAATGTCATGCCCTTTGGGATAAAAAATGCAGGGGCTACATATCAAAGAGCCATGACTACTATCTTTTATGATCTCATGCATGTTACTATGGAAGATTATGTTGACGACCTCTTGGGCAAATCAATAGATAGAAATACACATTTGGACATACTTTTAGTCATCTTTGATCGGTTGGAAAAATATAAAGTAAGATTAAACCCCAAGAAATGTGTCTTTGGTGTAACCTCCGGGAAGCTCCTGGGATTCATTGTATCAAAAAGAGGAATTGAAGCCGATCCAGCAAAAGTCAAGGCCATCCTAGAGATGCAACCACCCTAAAACATCAGTCAGCTTCGATCTTTGCAAGGGAGACTTCAATCCATATGAAGATTCATAGCACAACTTGCAAATAAATGTAATCCCTTTCAACACTTGCTACATAAAAACATCAAATTCAAATGGGATGATAACTATCAATAGGCTTTCCAGATACTCAAAGATTATCTTCTGAATCCACCAGTTTTGATGCCACCAGTTCCAGATCAGCCTTTATTACTATACATATCAACTACTTCAATAGCACTAGGGGCACTCTTAGCACAACAAGTTGCTGAGGGCAAAGAAAAGGAAGTATACTATATCAGTCGCACATTGGTGGGATATGAGCTAAACTACACACCAATTGAGCGTGCATGTCTTGTCATGGTCTTTGCTTCACAGAAATAATGACATTACATGCTAACTCATAAGACTAAGTTGGTTGCAAGGATCAATCCATTGAAATGCCTTCTCAATAAAGCAATGCTTACTGGGCGACTAGCCAAATGAGTAATGATCTTGAGTGAATTCAATATCGAGTATGTGGATAGAAAAGAAATAAAAGGACAAGCCATCGCAGATCAATTAGTAGATGCCCCCATGATAGATGATGTTCCTCTAATTTTAGAATTTCTAGATGAATCCATTTTAATAGTGTCACATGCAAAGCCATGGCAACTATACTTTGACGACTCATACACACAGCATGGTGTAGGAGCTAGCATCCTCTTCATAACTCCTCAAGGGGATTCTATACCAAAATCATATTGATAATCATTTCCCTGCACTAATAATATAGCAAAATATGAGGCATTAACAACTGGATTACGGATTGCAGTTCAGTGGAAGATCTAGGAACTCCGTGTTTTTGGGGACTCTCAACTTGTAATTCATCAAGCAACTGATGACTACCAAACAAAGGATTAGAAATTAATGCCTTACAAAAGAATGGTGGATGACCTGAAACAACATTTCACAAAGATAGACTTTGAGCAGATACCAAGAGAGCAGAATTGAACCGCAGATGCCATGGCTACAATTGCTTCACTAATCGATCTACCTCTGAATGAGACCCGCTATGAGTTATTGGTGGATAACCTTTTGGTTACTTCATATGAAATCACTCCTACTGATATAATATGTGTCGTCGGTCCTAAGTCCCAGTTATATGGTTCCATTTTCACATACCTTCATGATAATACCTTTCGTCCTGACCTATCCAATAACCAACGTCGCACTTTCATTTGCCAATCTTCTTGATACGTCATTTTAGCCGATGTCCTATACCATTGAGGTCTAGATGGCACTCTTCTTAGATGTTTGGAAAGTGACGAAGCTTAGATTGTGTTATGTGAAGTACATGAAGGGATATGTCGTCCACATTCTAGTGGTCCTACCTTAGCCAAGAAACTTATCAGGACTGGATATTACTGGCCCAATATGGAAAAAGATTCATATTAGTTTGTCAGGAAATGTAAGCAATGTCAACTTCATGGAGACCTCATCCATGTGCCAGCACAAGAACTTCAACCAATTGTGACTCCTTGGCCCTTTTGTCAGTGGGGACTCGATCTCATAGGCAAGATTCACCCTCCATCCTCCAACGGTCATAAATTCATTATCACTGCCATAGAGTATTTCACAAAATGGATCAAAGTCATGCCTCTCATGCAAGTCATTGGAAAACAAATTGCTACATTCATTCTCAACTATATCATTTGTCAATACGGTATTCCTGTTTCCATTATCACCGATAATGGGCATCCCTTCAAAAATCAGGATGTTCGTGAACTCTATGATCGCTTCCATATTTCCCATCGTTTCTCCAAACCATATTACCCCAAGGTAATGGTCAAGCTTAGGCATCTAATAAAATAATCCTTAAAATCTTAAAAAAGACAGTCAACGACGCTGGCCGTAATTGGCATATCCAACTTAATCCTGCACTTTGGGCCTACCACACAAGTGTCCACACACCTACAATAGATACACCCTATTCACTTGTCTACGGTGTTGAAGCTATCTTGCCTATTGAGGTCGAGCTACCCTCTTTACGAGTCTCTTTGCAAAACATTATCAGTGATGAAGACTATAGGGTCTCTCGCTTACAAGAACTTGAACTATTGGATGAACAAAGACAAACTGCTTTTAATCATCTCAAGGCTTATCAACAATGAATGAGTCACAGCTATAATCATAAAGTCAAGCCTCACACATTTGAGGTAGGTGATTTGGTTCTCAGAGAAAACCCCAAAAATCAGCAAGACAGAGAGAAGAAGGGCAAGTTCTAACCAAACTAGCTTGGTCCTTACATCATTACAACAGCATATGGATCTAGGGCATATCGGTTCTCAACCACAAAGGGTGAACATTTAGAGGATCCTATCAACAGCATGCACCTTCACAGGTTTTACACATAGCTCTTCGGAGTATCCTAATTCAAAATACAAAAAAAAAATCATAAAATAAAAAAATTGTTACTTGGTGAAAACCTGGCAAACAGGCGCCTTGTGATAACAAAAAAAAATAAAAAATAAAGAAAAACATTTCATCCAATGGTGAAAACCACTTCAGTGGTGCCCTTGGCAAGTACCATGGTGAAAACCGGGTCACCAGCACCATGTGTAAAGACATTGCTCCTCCCTCCTTCAGGATTCCATTTCATCCTTTCACTGTGCACACACTCACGACCTATTCATCCATAATAAACATACACATTCCCATCATGACTTGTTATTGATCTACCCAAGATTGGTTAGCCATCCATAATAAACCTACCTTTCCCCCTCTTTTCATCCATAATAAATCAGCTCCTATCTATGGCTAAGGCAAATCATATGTCTAGTGATGGGTGTGGAACTAAGAGCATTGCACGTTCTGAGGAGTATAGTTTCTTCCAGTTTTCTTCAGTCTATTCGTGCACAATCTGCAATAAAGAAACATTTGCATTGCCAATCCACAATAAATTTCTGTCTTCTTCGCAATAAAGTATCAGTTTCATGAATTCAGTTAGTTTCAGATGAGACATAGCAGCAACAATGGGCTTCAACAAATCAAATCTTTCAACAGACTCAGACAACATATGGTTCAGTGCTATCTATCCTTTTTGTGAAAGTAAACATTGTGACCACAATCAAATAAGACTTATACAAGTGACAAGAGACACTAAACTTGAGGACTACAGTAAATGTTGGTGTCGAGTCTTGGTTTTCTTTTGATTTTATCTTTTTGGTGACATGTCTTTTAGCTTTTCCAGGATGTCTCTGACTAGAGATTTTATCTCTAGGATGTCTTTGACTAGAAAGGTGAGGATGGGGTATCATCACCTATTTTTCTTTTTGCTATCTGTGGATTGTCTCTTAGTAATGCTATGACTTGTCCAAGGATATGAGGACACTGAGAGTCTAGTATGAACTAGGGCATTCCTTGTTTGCAACTATCTTATCTCCATGCAAATAGGTACAATGACTTTCTAGGTCGAACATATGCCTTGATTGTCATAATCTACTTGCCATAATAAAGCTTAATGATGATAATGCACAAGAAGTTCTTTCACTTCCATATCTTCTATCTTCCATCCCCCTTTCTTGATTGACTTCCATCGTATTTCTTGAGTCTGTGTAGCCCGCTATCACATGACTTAGTATAATGACATGCCAAAAACATTTGCATTTCATGTAGTTGCACCTACATTACCACATATTAGCATTTCATACATACATATAGATATCACAATTGCATCACATCCTGCACACAACTCATGTTAGCACATTTTATATTTTCATCATATAAACAATCATTTGTATTATCATATTCATTTGCATTTCATACATTCACATTTGCATTGACATAACATATAAAACATAAAAGAACAAAAATATTGCATTTCCTCATATACATATTTGCATCCCTATCATAAGCATCACATAGAAACATACATCATGAAACATCTCATCACATAGGTACGCATGCATATAGCTGCCACAAAGATAAATCATCTCATATATATATATATATAAAATGTCATGATACAATGATGTCAAAATCATATGGTGACAAAATCACCCGAAGGTGTCTACATCATAATACAAAATGGTACAAAACACCGATACATAGGGAGCCCTCTATGGCTATGATGAACTCCCTCCCTCGAAGCCACTTAGCCTCGACGGAGTTTGAGCCCTAGAAGGACCTGCCCTAGGATCATCCCTCATGTCCCCTCTATCTGGTGGTGGTGGAGGACCCATAACCCCACCGCTGGATGCTTGTCTCCTCTGGCTCCCTCCCGTAGCCATCATTGTCCACGATGGTTTGTGAAAGCTCCTCGCCTCCTACTCTAGTGGCACTACCCTGTAATATAGGTCTCGCCAGTAACCTATCTCCTCCCCTACCCATAGAACATAGGCATATCCAACCCCTATATCCTTTGTCACCTGCCTCCCAACCCTTAGCACTGTCTCAGCCTCAGTATAGCATTGGATAGCCTGATCCCACTCATGCTCTATCTCCCTCAGTCACCTCTTAAGCCTAGTTGTCTCCCTCTCCAAGTCTTGAATCTCATCAGCCTATCCCTGGCAGATCTCCCTCAACTCAAGTAGCTCATCCTCCTCCTCCTCAGCCCCCTGTGCCTCTTCCTGTGGCTCCCCCTGTACTGGTGCCTGTTCCATTATTGTATGCATCATGTCATGGAAAATTGTTGTCATGGCTCTCTGATAAGTTGCTCCTATAGTTTTAAGCCCAAATGGAATGACGTTCCAGTAGTAAGTACCCCATTGGACAAGTGAATGTTGTCTTTTCTTGATCTTCAAGAGCAATTCTTATTTGATTGTAGCCCGAGAATCCATCCCTTAATGAAAACATTCCATGTCCTGCTAATAAGTCTATAATTATATCTATGTTGGGCAATGGGAAATCATCATTTGGACAAGATTTGTTCAAATCTCTAAAATCAATGCAGACTCTTATTCTTTTATCTGGGTTTGACACTACCATAATGCTTAAAACCCATTTTGGATAGGAAAGAAGTCTTATGACACCCACATCCAATAGTTTCTTTAACTCTGCTTTTACAAGGAGAGCGATGTGTAGATGCATCTTCCTTAGCTTTTGTTTAGTTGGTTTTGCTTTTAGATCTAGACTTAGATGATGCATGATAAGATCTAGATCAAGTCCTGACATGTTTGCATAGGACCAAGCAAAATTTATCAGTCTTTGTTGGAAAAATTCCATGTACTATTTCTTTTTTTCATTTGATAATGATGCAGTAGGATGAAGGACCTTGAGATCCTTTGATGTGCCAATGTTCATTGCATATCTCTCTTGAAAATATGCAAGAAGGGTGTCAAAATTTCCATCTCCTGGCACCTCAAGGAGGTTTTCACCATCAGATACATCCTTTATTTTTCCTCTTGATTGATCTAGTGTTTCCATGAAATGGTTTCCAACACTAGGTCTTTTTCCTTGTTTTATTTCAATTTTGTGACTCGAAAGTTTGGCACTCTCTTGACTACAAGAAGCATTACTTGATTCAGTGGTGAAAGATATATTAGGTGTTATTGGTTCAATGATATTAAGATATATGGCTAAGTCATGATCATTGGAAAAGACATCCAATTCAGGGTTTTATAGGTTATCCAAATCAATTACCTTTGGATGAAGCAAGGGTAAGTCATAGTCATCATCATTGTTAGGTGTTTCAAGGTTCATGACATAATAGTCATATTTTGGAATAGAGTAGGTAATGTCATAGATAGAACTCTCTTAAGTATAATCTCTTCCAAGTGCTCTCCAATCGACTCTAATAAAGTCAGGATTGGTATTTTGTGATTCACTATCAAGTGACTCAATATCTGATGTTTGTCACTCAAATGAATGCATTACATCAACACATACATCCTTGATACTACAAGTTCCCTCTTGATCAATTTCAATAGATTCATTTGTATCTAGAAGTTGGCATACGTATGCACATGACATAGAGGGTTCTCTTGTTATCTTTTTTCTTCTCTCAAACTCAACTTCTTCTAGACTAATAGTCAATCCTACCTAATTATCTATTAGTTCTTCTATGGTTCTTCCATGCCTTTGTATTTCTTGCTCAACCTTTGATGTAGATCTGATATTTTGTTGATCTTTTGATGATTGATTAATATATGTTTGTGTTTCTTGGGGTGTCACTTCTTGTTCTTTCTCATCCTCTTTCCTTTGTTGTCTTCCATAGGTCTCTTTCCTATGAATTCTGATTTCTTCTTTTCTTCTTTCCAACTCTAATCTTTGTTTTGTAAAAGACGAGTCTTCATTTGTAACAGATACTTTTTCATCATCCTTTTCTTCACTTGATACATTAGATGATGGATCTTGACTCGATTCATATTCATTTAAATCTATTTCTGAACCATTATTTAGAATATATGGTGAGAAGAGTTCTTTAATTTTGGCCATCTGTTCTTTCATTTCATCTGGAATATCTTTCCTATGAATTCTAATTTCTTCTTGTCTTGTTTCCAATTCTAATCTTTGTTTTGTAAAAGATGAGTCTTCATTTGTAACAGATACTTATTCTTCATCCTTTTCTTCACTTGATACATCAGATGATGGATCTTGAACCCTATTCATATTTATTTGAATCTGTTTCTGAACCATTGTCTAGAATCACACCACTATACCTGACATGAATGTTATATGGTGAGAAGAGTTCTTTAATTTTGGCCATTTGTTCTTTCACTTCATCTGGAATATCTTGATCAAGTTCCACACTTGCTTGTACTCCCTGGACTTGTTTGCAAGATTCTTCTTCTCTTTTGATAGAAATTTTTTCCTATTGTTTCTCATATTCTTCTTGTTTCTATTTGTTAGCTATTATTTCTGCTACTTGGTGTAGCCTCTCTTGTCATGGTTCTTCTTTAGGGGCTTCTTTCTTTCTCCACCTTGGATGTTGATAATAATGTTGTTTTTTCATTAATTTAGGATATCCAATTTCTGATTTATCTTCTTTAGAATGTGTATGAGGACAAATAGGTTCTAAAATACCTTCTTGTCACTTGCCAATTGATCTTTTTCCTTCATATCCCTTCTTTTGTATGATCTTGTAACTATTTCCATATTGTTCTATGGGAATATTAACCTGGGTATCTATTGCTATAGTTTCATTTTCATCTCTGTACAACTAGCTAAGAATGTCCTTGTCTTCAATTTCTTCTACAAGTGTCCCAACTTTAACAAATGCTCCATTAAATATTTCAATTGATTTATGTGGGATTCTTGGTTGAGCATTTGTAGGATTTTCGTATGATTTGGGTGAAAGTGGCAAGTTATGCAAAAAATACTTTCCCATTCTTTCATTATTTAGTTTGAGATTTTTCTCAAAAGTTTCCCAAAAATTTTCTTGAATTTCTTTGGTGAGATAGACTAATTCTTTGTTATGTGGAACTCTTGCATCTTGTGTTGGTTTCAGATTATTGCAGTATTGACAAGAGTCTATGAAGTTATAGTGACTTCTTGTCCATTATGAGGAAACTTAATACACTAGTGGTATGCAGAAGGAACCACTTGCATGTCATGTATTCATGGTATTCCCAAAAGAATGTTATAAGATAAATTCAAGTCTAGAACTTGGCACAATGTATCTCTTTCCATGGGTCCTATTTTGATTGGTAACACCACAATCCCTTTAGAAGAATGCTCTTCCTCATCATAAGCCTTGATAGTTATTTTCTTCTTTGGATCTATTGCATTATCTAAATATCCCAAAGCCTTTATTAAACTTAATGCACAAATGTTTAAGCCAACTCCACCATCTATGAGTATGCGTTTGACAGGAGTTGTATGAATGGTGACTTCAATATGCAGGGGAGCATTGTGACGGTGTTGCATGGATGCATCATCATTTTCAAAAAAGAATAAGAAATGAGGGGCTATGAGCTGTCCCACCATGTTTTGGAATTGATTTGCATCCAGGCCTTTTGAGACCGTTGTTTCTATTAGAGCCTTCTCCAATATTTCCATATGCATTGGTGAAAATTTTAGAAGCTCCAAAAGTGAAATTTGAGTGGGTATCTTTCGTAATTGTTCCAGTACATTATATTGTCTTGAGGTGGATGTTGATTCATTTGTTACCCTTAAATGTAACCTTCACTTTGCTTCTTGTAATGACATTGATTGGTTCTAAAGGTGTTTTGTCTTTGACAATGATGACATTTACCATATCATCATATGTGTAAGTGTAGTTTACTTTATCTTTTCCTTTGTCATATTTTAGTTTGGATTGTTCATCTTTTTCATAATTTGGAAGTGGTGTTTTGAATGCTAAATATGATTCATTTATTTTATGACCATCCACTGTGATAGTTCCATTATCAATCAAGTCTTGAATAAGGTGCTTCAATCTTTGACAATCATTAGTTTGGTGTCATTTGTTTCAATGATAATTGTAAAAATGATTGTCATTCCACCAATTAGGTTTGACTTGAGGTTCATATTTTCTTTCTTCTAGTAAGGTAATCAATTTATTTGCAAGAAGAGTCTTCAAAGTTGATTCGAATGGTTCCCCAATGTTTATGAATTTCCTATTTGGATTGGAGAAGAAAGACTTAGATCTACTATTCTCTAGATTGTTATTGTTTGGTGGTTAACTTGATAAGTTGAAGATTGGTTATTGTTTGGTAGCAATGTTTTTGTTATTTCCTCAATTGGTAACATTCTTATTCTTTAACCAAAATTTAGGTTTGTCATTGTTATTGTTACCATTGTTGTTGTTGTGATTGTTATTATTGTTGTTGTGATTGTTGTTATTGTAGGAAATATTGTAGAGTTTTAACTCTCCTTTCTTTACCATTGCGTCTTCTATCTTCAGACCATTTTCAATCATTTTAGACAAAAGAAGGAGGAAATTGCATTTTAAGATGATAACTCATTTCACTGGTATGGTTGTCAATGAATATGTCCATTTTCTCTTGATTGGGTACATCTCTTGGATACCTATTAAACATTCTTATCCATCTTTGTAAAAAG
This sequence comes from Cryptomeria japonica, assembly GCF_030272615.1. NCBI lineage: Eukaryota > Viridiplantae > Streptophyta > Pinopsida > Cupressales > Cupressaceae > Cryptomeria > Cryptomeria japonica. Next base: position 880,855,884 of record NC_081409.1, on the reverse strand, counting down.
ACCATGAAAGGTTCACCATTCTTTTGCTTGATGTTACATAAATCTAGCATGGTTATCCCATTTCTTATGTTGTAGGAGTATTGTGTGATAAATTTGTTCACAAGTTCTCCAAAGATTTAATCCAAGATGGTAGTATTGAGAACCATTCCATTGATTTCCCACTTAAGCTTCTAGGAAATAGCCACATCAAGTAAGTTTCATCGTGTGCAAATTCTATGCTCATGGTGCAGAATTTCCTAAGATCAGATTTTCCATCATATTATCATATTTAGGGATTTCACAATAATGTGGGAATGGTATCATGTTTAAATTTTTATCAAAAGGTTATGGGCAGATGTCCTCTAATCAATATTTCTTATAACTCATTTCATTCAACATATCCTATATTTGTTGTCGCAAGGTTTGCATTTGTTGAGTGAGAGTTAACAAAGGATTATCAACACAGGTCGTCCTTGCATCCTCCGAAGTTCTTCTTTTACCACACTCTCTTCTTGCTTCACCTTGATTTCTTTCATCATCATGATCTCTTCTTGTTCTATCTTGTCTTTGTCCCCCATGATTTACTCGATTTATATCCTTTTTATTAAGGTTATCAGTGTTTTGATTGTTACTTGTTCCTGCATCTTGTTTCAAACTTTTTATGTTAAAGTCTTGTGGCAATTTAGCTCTTGAATTTGCCAGCATTAGGATGTACTTCTCCTTTTGTTTGTCACATTTAAAATCTTGTTCAAGGTCTCTAATGGTATTATTGACTGCTTCTTCATCAACATCTGTGTACCTAAATTGATGAAACATTGGATTTTCCTCCTCCTTTTGTCGTCTTCTAAATTGCCTATGTTCAACTCTTGTCCAAACTAGCATGTGATTGATTTGAAAATTTCCTAATTTTTTGATATTCTAAATGCAACTCAATAAGTGATTATTGGTTTAGAAAGATAAGATTTTTTATTTTACCATTGTTATTAGTTCATTGTGATAAAGCATCTCTTTGTTGAAAAGCATGTCATTGCAAAAGTTCCCCCTCAAATTTTGTTCCATGACCATGTAAATAGTTACGAAAATAGTGTAGAAATGTCCTATGTTTTATCAATATTTTGCGATTGATGCACAAGAATCGTATCCTCTTCAGAGTAGCCTTATAACTAGGTTTTCTTTTCTTAAGGCGATATTTAAAAGTCATATAAGCATATGATGGTTTACAAGTTTGTTTGATTCCAATGTGAGTGCACTTTTGATTTTGATATAACCTAGGTTTAAAATGTTACTACTTATCAAATTGCCATTAGTTTTATATTCAAAGTCATACTATATATTCTAGTTGGTTAGTATTACCAAATCATGCAATCGGTACACACAAAGAAGTCGGTATGAACAGTCTAGTCGGTTATAGAAGAAAGCAATAACAGAATGCAGTATTCACCAAGTTGTTTACCAAGTAATGTTTCATGGCTACCGAGTAGTAAAGTTAACTCACTGAGTTGATATTCACTGAGTGAAATGTTTTACCAGATACATTGAACTTGGACATGCACATGAAAATGTGTTACAAGATCGAGGCACATCTAACCATTTTTACATTGTAAATTGCACTAGGACATTGTGTATGATTACAAGGTCAATCTAACCAATGAAATAGTTTGATTAGTTATTCATTCGAAGAATCTTTTTGTAAGATCAAAGCAATGAATTAGATCACTGCTGTAAGAGATCTATTTATACAACATGATTTTAGGGTTAAAAAAAAAGAAGAAAAAAACAAGAGATGTGAGATATATGTGTGTATGCATGAAGGAAGACTATTACAGAGACATAGAGAGGTCACTAAGAAGGTTATCAGTGAACAGTCGAAGAACAGAGTAAACAAAAGGGTTTACCAAGTTACAATATGGGTTACCAAGGTATGCTACAAGCTAGGTAATCTTATACTAAGCACATAGAATCTGCTATAGCATTTCAGATGTAAAGTTGCGGATATTTGTAATGATTTTATTGTAAAATTGTGAAGTTGTAAGAGAAACCTTTAATAGGGTAAAAGACTCTAACCAAGTCTATAAATTGTAAATCCTTTAACTAGGTGCAGCATTTATATAGTGTTGTAAAATCCTTTAGTAAGGTAGATCTAACTGATCTTGATACTCCTAACTGTGTAAGCTATCAGAAATAGCTAAATGTAGCTCTAACCGAGCAATCTTTATTATTGCAGTAGTGAAGTTGTGGGTGCCATCCCCACTACAGTTTTTCTCTCTAACCAAGAGTTTTTGTGTGACCAAAATATATGTGTTATGGAGTGAATCATGTATGATTGTTATATGTTTGTTTTAACTTTATTTTATGTTATTGCACTATTTTGTTTATGCATAATAGTAAGGTTATTATCAAAGAAAAGTTTTGGAGTACTGATTCACCCCTCCCCTCTTAGTACATTAGCTTTCCATATTGGGCCTAACAATTGGTGTCAGAGCTTAAATCTTGGAAAAGGGTTTAACTACCTAAAGAGAAAGATCTTATCAATGGAAGGCTACAAACAATCTCAGAGGATTGTGTATCTACAAGAAGAGCTGGATAATGCAAATCAAGTGATTGTAGACATGCAAAGGCAAATGCAAAAATCTCTTAAAGTAAGGAGAAGATTATCTGATGACTTGCAGGGTTCTCAAGAGCTAGTGGAACAAATCGAGACATCATCTGAGAACAATATATCTGAAGAGATTAAAGAAATGATTGGAATGTTGAAAGAAAAGAACAAAGCATTGGCTGATCAACGAAAAGCAATGAAAAGAGAACATGAACATTTTATTACATAGATGACTGAAAATCTAGATGCATTAAGGATAGCTGAGGATAAAGCAAGAGATCTACAAAGAGAGAAACAACAACTTGAAGCTCTAGTATCTGATAAGGATGATGAAATCATAAGGTTAACTGGTATTCAACAAAATATGATAGATCAACTAGGCTATGCACATCATGAAGCAATTCTGAATGATGATGAAAATCAATCATTGAAGCTTGAAGTATCAAGGTTGACTGGTGAACTTGAAACAAAGAAGAAATCCAAAGAATCATTAGACAAAAGTTATGAAGCATCAAAGATGTTGAATGAGCAACTGAATACAAGAAGACCCTACAAAGATGGAGGACTCGGTTACAAAGGAAAAGAATCAATCGAGAAAGGAATTCATACTACCAAGAGAGGAGAATCATCACAACAAGTTGGAAACAGGAATAACATCAAAAGGAAGAAGCCTATTCTCTACTACCATGGAAATCAAGGTCATACTGCCAACATATGCCAGATCAGAAAAGGTAAGCAACCGAATATCACTAAGTTCAATGGATATTGTTACAATTGTAATAAATATGGTCACACACCTAAACAATGTAGGACAAAGTCTGTTAACAACTATCAGAAGGCAAAATTCAAAGGGTTTTGTAGAAAATACAATAGATATGGACATAGTACAAAGAAGTGCTAGTTTCAGAAAAGGAACTACATGAAGTATCCACATCGAGCAAACACTAGAGGTTACCGAACTCACACAGATCCTTACCGACAATATGCAGCAGTAGCATGGGATTACAATACAAGGATATGATGCGAATGCTGTGGAAGATATGGACATATTAGTGCCAACTATTTTATAAGGTTTGGAATGAATAATCGAAGACCATGGAGAAATCTTGGTATGGCATTTTTTCATTGTCACAAAGCTGGACATTTAGCTGGAGATTGTAGAGATCAACCAAGAAGAGACACTGAAGAGATAAAAGAAAAATTCAAGATGATTTGGAAGAAGAAGGAAATTATGTCAGATGAAGAAAGCACCTTACCTACCGAGTTAGGTGCACCTATTTCAAATTAGTCAAGAAAAGGTATAAAGGGACTACATTATCTAAAGGTTAAATCATAACAGTTCCTATTCTATTGTGTACAAAAATTCAAAATCTGCATAGTTAAGATGTAATTAGTCAGTTTTTATACTATACAGGAAACTTGTCAAGTCGGTGTATACAGGAAACCTATCAAGTTGGTGTATATAGGAAACCTATCAAGTCGGTTAATAAAAGAAAGTTAGTTACTCGGTTAAAACAGAAAAAGGAGTAAATCGGTGAAAGGTGAACTGAGTGCATTTAATGCCTTGACCTAACTTGCACAGAGTCCAATGAGGTATTTTTGAGTACTTATAAGTGTTTTCATGGTCATTTTCATTCACCAAGTTTTTGAGAAGCAGAGAAGAGCGAATCCAAGTGATCAAACTTCATTCAGAGCGAATTTCAAGGTATTTACATCAAATCTATTCACTGTTTAGCTAGTTTCTGATCTAGTCAAATTGCTATTATCTAACGAGTGGGAAGCGTCAGTCATTTGTAAACACTAAGGATAATTTGTCAAATCTTACCTAAAACCTACCATGGCACCCAAGATCCAAGACCTTGTAGTTGTCCAAAATGTGGAGAAGCCCTCACTGAAATATTCTCTAACTCCCAAAGTTGCCTCAGAACCGGATGACAAAACTGCATTTTCACTCATCCCAGATCGAGTCTTGTTAGTAGAAGATGTTAGATTCTTCACCAAATGCTGTGTGGAGGAACTCGGTCATGTAGAGATTAGTGACACATATGATGAACTTTGCACTGATGGCAAACTGGATAGCAAATTTGAGCATATCAAAATCAAGGGATTAACTGAAGCCCTAGTCTATCCCCGTGTGTTCAAACCCCAGCGTGTTAAGTTTTTCTTGAGTAGAGTACATGATGATTTCATGTGGCTACAAGAGCAAACATTCAAGATCACAAAAGAAGTCATTCACCTGATCACCAGGTATCCCATCTATGATCATGCACGAGCATAGAAAATGATATCACAAAAGGAGCTAATCAGTCTAACCAGAGTAGAATCTGATTACCGAGGACTGAAATTGAATAATGTCACTGATGCAGAACTCAAGTTTGCAATTAGAGTTATTGGTTACTGTTTCTTCCAATCTGCAAGGGAAAATAGTGTACCATGTGCAACAGTTGACTTGTCCTACAAAATAGTGAAGAAGGGAATGAAAGTAGACTTATGTGAAGTGCTACTGAAGAACTTGTTGGAGAACCTGAACACAATAAGGAAGTCAAAGAAGAACAACTCAACAAATACACTAAAGTTTAGTTCACTACTTGTATGTATGTTTTTCTACTTTGAGAAGTTCTTTCCCTCAGTTGGTAAAGTAGTATGGGAGCTACACCGACCTATCACCCATCAGATCAATGACTACATCAAGAAGTTAGGAGATAACTTTAATGATATCATGGATGATTACTTCAGCAAATTTCAAGAGAAAATGCACAACAGGTACAGGATTCCACCACAGTTGGTAGAAAAATACAAGGACAATATATGTTTTGAAGTCGACACTGATTATTGCTATGTAAATGCTATTGAACCGAGGACTCAATCGTTGCAACCAATGGGTTATGAGATTGATTATGATATAACACAGCAACAAATTGATGCCTATTTATCATTGCCAAGGCATGCAACTGAACTAAGGTATGGAACCTATGAAGAGGTGAAGGAGAAAGTAAAAATGAGCATTATAGTACCTAAGGCTACATGAAAAGCTACAAAAATAATAAAGGTTTTATCTGAGAAATTAGGAGAAGAATCCTCCTCTACACCTATCAAAGGCAATTTTGCCATTACTGAAGAGGAATCAAAAGCTCAAGAAGTAGCAATAACATTGAGCACAGAGTTGCCAAAGAGTAAAGTTTCGGAAAGAAAGAAACAGGACATCACAAAGGCCCTACCGACTCCACCAACAAAGAAACCCAACACCAGAGCATCAACTGCATCACCGAGTAAGAAACAAAAGAGTGTTATTGCACCAAAGGTAACCAAGACCTATAAGAAATCTACTCAGAGACTCATTTTGGCAAAAGAGTCGAGTGATACAGAGTCTGATGATGCAAATAAATTCCAGATTATGAAAAGCAAAAAGGTAAATATTCACAATGTTGAAATTTTTTGTGCCAATCTTAAAGAATATGGTGGATTTGTAGGATTTAGATATGTTAAGTATGAGACTAGGAATAATGATGAGAAGCAACAGATTGGAGAAGCTATCATCTGTACACTTCTAAAGTTTTGGTTAGCACCATTAGAACTAGCAAAGTCACTTCTGAGTGAACTCTACTTACATATTGATAACAAATGGAAATATGTAATGGACTCAAAAAGACAAATAAGAGAAAGAAGTCTAGTCCATCTATTTCCTGACATGTCCGTAGTAGAAATCAAGGAGCATTTGACCACATACAATTCTATATTTCTTGTGAAATAGAGAGCCTTAAAATTAATGAATGGGCTATATATAGATGTGGAGAATGAGACAAAAGTCAAGTGGGAGGAGATCTTCAAACAAAAGGATGTCAGTGAACAATCTCAAATTGAAATTGTTGATGTCACCAAGCAAGACCCAGATGTCACCAAGCAAGGTCCAGACTTGGTTGACGCTATACAAATTGATGAAGATGTAATGGATGAAGCAGCACCAGAGCAGGAGATGATTGAAGGCACTACTTATGCAAAACTTGTCTCTAGTGAATCTGTCTTAGAACAAGTTCAGCCTTATCCACTGGTAAAGCCACCAGTCTCAACCAAAGCTCCCAAGGACACCAAGAAAGGCACCGAAGGTACCAAATCTGAAGCTATAGGAGATACAACAAAAGATCAGACATCTCAAGCATAGATAAGCACTACAAATGTTATAGCTAAGACCCCTAGCACCAAGCCACCCAAAGACACTACAATAGCTACCAGAACTGACCAAAGTGTTGCATCTACTGACCAACCTATCGAGGGTCAGCAAGCCTCACAAGCATTTGTCTTAGTGCCACTGACCAAAGGAAAAGAGAAGAAAGTGAGAAAGAATGGTTTCAAATTTGACTTATCTAAACTGATCATGTTGCCCAATGTAGACATTTCTAAATTGAAAGGACAAGCACTCACTGAATTCGGTGAACTATGCAAAGCCAAGGCCAAACAAGAGAAGCAACTGGCCATACAGAAGAAGAATAAAGTACTTCAGAAGGTTAGGACACTACTCACAGAAATGCTACCTTCAGCAACAGTGTCAACCGATGCAGCCATCCATATTCAACTGGATGAACTCTTAAATCAGATTGAAACATTTGGAGTTGATGCATCTAAGTACTTAAGCAAGCTCAAGGATAAAGAGCTAACTACTAAAATGATAGAGGAAGTACAGAAATCAATTACTATTGGCAAGGTAAAACTTGTCAAATTCATTGTTGAGTTGTCCCCTCAACTCAAGCATATTCTTTATTTATTCCAAAAACTATGTACATTTTCCTTATTTATTAAAGATGTCAAAAAAAAAACTGATGCAATTGAGAAAGAGATCACTGATCTCTCAACTAAGTTGACCACCAAGCCTAATTCGGTTCAGAATTTTTATACAAAGCTTCAACAACTCATGGCTCAATAGTTAGAACTGAGGAATGAAGAGCATAAAATCAGGATGGATATAATGACCCTTCAGACATTATTCCTTCGTCATCTCTCATTAGTATAGGAACAGATCAACCGAGCTACATGCTTATCAACTACACAAGAGGGAAGCACTCTTGATGGCTTAATATCACTCTTATCTGATATTCAAGCACAAAATTCATTAATGGAAAGTGTAAAGGATTCACTCTTAGTCGCCCTCACTAATGCCCGAACCAAGTATAAGACTATTTTTGATCAGTTACCACCTCCAGATGGAAATTAATTTTTTGATGTTTGTCAAAAAGGGGGAGTAATATTATGATACTACAAAGAGGAAAGTAATACCCAGCAAAGGGGGAGTAATTCTATATTTGGAGAGTAATACAGTTTTGATAACACAATTTTGAGTATTGTATACAAGGGGAGTATACGGAGCAGAATATATAGATCATTCAAAGCACACAAGCACAAAATAGAACCGAACATGCAAAATTTAGAGTTATGTATAGAATAAAGATAAGGGGAGTATATCTGCATATACTATTTCATTGACTATTGTATATATTGTCAAGTATAGTCATTTTGCAAGTATATAGTTTTTGAGTTATGACTTTGAAAGTAGTTTTTGTCAAACATCTCAACTAATGTCAAAAGGGGAGATTGTTACTACTTATCAAATTGCCATTAGTTTTATATTCAAAGTCATACTATATATTCTAGTCAGTTAGTATTACCGAATCATGTAGTCGGTACACACAGAGAAGTCGGTTACAGAAGAAAGCAGTCACAGAATGCAGTATTCATCGAGCTATTTACCAAGTAATGTTTCATGGCTACCGAGCAGTAAAGTTAACTCATCGAGTTGATATTCACCGAGTGAAGCATTTTACCAGATACATTGAACCTGGACATGCACATGAAAACGTGTTACAAGATCGAGGCACATCTAACCGTTTTTACATTGGAAATTGCTCTAGGAGATTGTGTATGATTACAAGGTCAATCTAACCAATGAAATACTTTAATTAGTTATTCATTCAAAGAATCTTTTTGTAAGATCAAAGCAATGAATTAGATCACTGTTGTAAGAGATCTATTTATACAACATGATTTTAGGGTTAAAAAAAAAGAAGAAAAAAACAAGAGATGTGAGATATATGTGTGTATGCATGAAGGAAGACTATTACAGAGACATAGAGAGGTCACTAAGAAGGTTATCAGTGAACAGTCGAAGAACAGAGTAAACAAAAGGGTTTACCAAGTTACAATATGGGTTACCAAGGTATGCTACAAGCTAGGTAATCTTATTCTAAGCACATAGAATCTGCTATAGCATTTCAGATGTAAAGTTGGGGATATTTGTAATGATTTTATTGTAAAATTGTGAAGTTGTAAGAGAAACCTTTAATAGGGTAAAAGACTCTAACCAAGTCTATAAATTGTAAATCCTTTAACTAGGTGCAGCATTTATATAGTGTTGTAAAATCCTTTAGTAAGGTAGATCTAACTGATCTTGATACTCCTAACTGTGTAAGCTATCAGAAATAGCTAAATGTAGCTCTAACCGAGCAATCTTTATTATTGCAGTAGTGAAGTTGTGGGTGCCATCCCCACTACAGTTTTTCTCTCTAACCAAGAGTTTTTGCGTGACCAAAATATATGTGTTATGGAGTGAATCATGTATGATTGTTATATGTTTGTTTTAACTTTATTTTATGTTATTGCACTATTTTGTTTATGCATAATAGTAAGGTTATTATCAAAGAAAAGTTTTGGAGTACTAATTCACCCCTCCCCTCTTAGTACATTAGCTTTCCATATTGGGCCTAACATAAAATAGGAACGATATATACAAGATATTAAACAAAGGTTGACAAGATCTAATTTTGTGATAGAGGATTCTATGTATCTTGATGAGAAACTGATAATGAAGTTGATTTTTACACTTAAGATGGTTGAATTGCTAACTTGTTGAATATTTTATGCTTTTGGAAGTATCCTATTTGATTGATAACCTGATTATCTAACCAATTTGAATATCTATGACACTTGAAGATAAATCTAATCGAAAAATGGTATCTAAAAATGATATTGGAATTTCAGTGTGATATGCAGAAATGCCCTTTGTTTTAGATGCAGTAAAATGTTTGTGCTAACCTATTTGTATAAAGCGCTAACCTACGTGATAAAAGTGCTACTCTGTATGATAAAAGCACTTCTTTGTGGGATAAAAGAGCTAAACAATGGTGTATAAGCATGGTTTCATGTTCAAAAGTGTTATTTCAGTAATCAAATGTGTGATTCTAAAGAATAAAAGAGTTGTACTATTATTTAAAAGCGTTGTTTTGTGTAAAAAATACACTTCTCTATGCAACAAATGCAGGATTCTAACTGTTTTAAAAAGATTTTTCAATTTTTCTACCAAGTTTTCAAATGTTTGCTCATTCAAGATGATTTTTTAGGTTTTTGACCATTTTGAGACAGTTTTGTAGACACAATGTTTGAATCTCACATGGGGTTTCCCCTGAGGCTATGTTATTCAGAGCGAATATTTAGGTGTTTGACCCCACTGGCACCACCCTTGGCACTCACTTCTATGGGGTAGCTGAGCACAAGTTTCCATGAAAAAATCCCCATGCAAAACTTCATATCTCTACTAAGAACCGTATGTGTGTGAGCCACTTGAGAGGTCCGACCTCCTGTGCCAACAATTAGAAAAAATTTGGTTGCTAATACAAATGGTTTTTAGTAAGCACTTCTGGTCATGCAGCCATACATGTGAAACTTTACACTCTATAAATATAGAGGATTCTCAGCCTATATATGTTATGCTCCATAGGGTTTATGGGGAAACATATTGTCGGTATGAACTAATTAGCACATGTTGTCTATGACTTTCATCATAGACAGTCTATTTAGAGTAGATCAGAAGGAATCCATATTAGCTCGTTTCCACTTGGGTCATTCCCCTCTCATTGGATGCCTCAAGGAATCTTGGGAAGACAATCCCTCTAAAGGTTACACATAAAGAAAGCAAGTCTTGTTTTCTAATCATCGTATGAGGGTGAGAGCATACTCTCCTACTACTTCAATAGGCACGGAAGACAAAAAATTATTTCAAGCCTTCTAAAATCTATGTGCAACTACTTTAAAGAAGACACTTAAATGCAAGTTGCATGCTATTGATTATCCTCCTAGTTAGACTAGATGAGAAATATATGATGTTTTACTCTCTGGAATACTCCTAATTAACTAGATGTGAGGAAAATGCTCAAAATCAACCCTGCACCCATAAATGTCAGTATTTTTAAAATTTTTAAGTCTTGGATAGTTGGACCTACTAAATTATTAGCTTTCAAATTTTAAAAATTCAAATTTCACCCACTAAGAGAACAAAAGAACTAAAAATGCAAAAGCGCTATCCTAACGAGCAAAAGTGCTATCCTAGAAGGCAAAATCACTATCCTAAGCAATAAAAGTGATAACCCATGTAACGAATGAGCTAACCTATTGCTTGAATGCATGAATTCAAGATCTAAAGTGTTTATCTATTTAATATAGGTGTCAACCTAAGGGATAAAAGGGCTAACCTATTTAACAAATGCGTTGTCAAATTTCACACATGCGTGAAACTAACTTACAAAAGCATTAAATTGATTCTACAAGAATAAGATAGGATATTATAAAAGTGAGTCTGAGGCCTAAGCCCCACAGTGGGCACCAAAAATATTGAGGCTAAAGTTGAGCTCCAAAAAAGTATCCTAAAGCTTATTAGTCCACCATAAAACATAAAAGAAAGCTACAAGAAAAACATAGCTTCAATCAATCAAACAACATGAAATAAAAGTAAATGTAGACACCTAAAATTGTCCTATCTAATTAAATACATATTTTTTATTTATTTAATTATTTAAACCCAAGTCTTCTATTAATTAAATAAATATTTATTTATTTAATAAATTCATTTATCCTCTTCTAAGCCTTTCCTCATTTAAATAAATACTTTTATTTATTTAAATTATCTCTGTCCTAAATTAAATAAATATTTTTATTTATTTAATTGATCCCACTTCTTCTATTAATTAAATAAATCTTTATTTATTTAATTAATTCACTAGCCTTTTCTACCTATGACACATGACATTAATCTCTTAATTCCTACACTACCTATCCCCTTTATCATTTTCTTATTTCCTCTACCTACCCTCTAATCCTAGTTGACCATCTATCATTTACACCTCTTAATCTTATCCCTTCATTTTCTAAAGTGTCTTCTATATAAGAGGATACTCTCCTTCATTATCAACCCTAACTTCCTAATTATCTAATGCATCTAATCGGATACCTGAATCAGTCCTATACGATCAAGCTATAAACCACATTTCCCTTCTTTGTTGAGCTCTTGTGCACACATAAAATCTGAGAGCGAAACCATCAAGCAAGATCAATGGATATAGGAAGAATGGAGATTCAAACCCTAGTGGAGATATGATGGTATAATCTTTTTTATTTTTTTTATCATTTGCATTGTCTTACCTAATCTTCATATGTTATGGTGGATCTTTGTTGTTGTTAGGCTAGGGTTTTGTGGTTGAATCTATTTTAGTCTTTCAATATTGTTATTTTCCATCTTCCATTTTCACCATATATAGTAAATAAAAGAGATTATACCTTCATGATTTATGTCTCATTGTTTCCTAACTCCATTGTTCTTGGTTGCAAATAATTTTGCTCTTAGACAAGCACAGGTAACTTCCAAGATGGCATATGAAGAATGGATTGCTAGTTAACTGATACTATGGTATGCAAATGATATTGAGCTAAAATGCTATGAAAATGATTTATACTAAAAAACTCTAAAATACTATTTGCTTCAAAAACTCAAACTCATGGATGCAAGATAAAGACTCCTAGTAGACTATTAGTTTCAAAAATGTCTTAGGAGACCTCTTTTTATAGATTTTTGAGTGCATAAGATTAGGTGGCAAAGATCAATGATCATAATTAAATCTTGCAATTTGGATGGCTATGAGCAATAAGTTGAAGGTTGGGAGAAAGGGGGAAGGAGAAGACAAGTGTCACTCATCTCACCTTGACTGAGTTGAAGACTTGAGTGGATATAGGGTAGGTTGGAGAAGATGTAGAAATGAGAGAACAAGCAGACTCAAGTCCTCCTACGATATAGGGATGTTGGAGAGAATATAGAAGAAAGTTAGGAAATATGTGTACGTACACAATTTTTTCATTTATTTTGGAAGTTGAAGATAAGTGGCTAATAAATGATTTTATTTTATTTTATTTTGTTGAATTAATTTCGCCACATGATGGATGAGTTGGCAAAGTGGAAATTAGGTGGAGATGGAAAGGTGAGTTGGAAAATTGATTAAATAATTAAGAAATTATGTAATTAATGAGACTATATCATAGTGGATAGAGAAATAATCAAATAATCAAATATTTAATTATTTAAATAGAAGAAAGGGATAAAATGAATTAATTAATAAAATGTTTCAATTAAATTAATCAATAGAAGGATATGAAATGAATAAAATAAATTAGTCTTTTCAAATTAACTATTTAATAGAAGAACAATTGTTAATTAAATATAAAATATTTATTTAATTGCTCATAACCATTTTTATGTGTATACAACTTCTATTCTAAAATTTAAACAAAATAACTCTTAATAAGTATTTGAATTCTAGAAACTCAAAAATATTACCTCGAATACTCAAATTTGATCTAAAAAACTATTATCTTCCTCTTCAACATTGTCAAATGAATAGAATGGTGCTGGAGAGCTGATGGAATATATAAAATAACCTTGCATCAAGTGTCAACACCATAGAAAAGCATTTTTTTGTCTGATCATGCGCAAGAGGCAGACAAAAATAGAGAATGTGGGCTTGGATCATGAGTCAAGGGTCCCATATTACCCTTTTTTAGTGCAGCTCTTTTGGCTAGTGCCAAATGACTTCCATTAAAAATTTATAAACTTTGATAAATTTGGAAAAATGTTGTAGAGGGATAAGAGGAAAGAAAAAATAAATAAGGAAGGTGAAAAGTGAGAGACAAACAAAGACACATGACCCTCACCCACAAACCTTTTGGCCTCAATCAGAAACTCCAAACTCTATACAAATACTCAAAAAATTCAAGTATAGGTCAAATACTCTAAACCATGTAATCAATACCCTTAACCCTATAATCTATACTCTATACCCTATAGTTGATAGCCACAATCATAAAAATTAAAGGTCATTTATACCCTATAAAAAATACCCTTAACCACAACCCAATATGCTAAATCCTTGACCCTATACAGTAACTGCAGACCTAGAAAGGGAAGGGAGTGAGAAAGAAACTGATTTTGAGAGACCTATAGACACTTGAGCAAGGTGAGAGAGGAAAAAATATGAGGTAAGGATGGAGGGTGAGATATGGAGGGAGGGGGGAATAAAGGGGGTGTGACACTTAGAGAGGGAGGGAGAAAGAAGAGGAGGGATACAACAACAAAGAGAAAGAGAAGCGGGGTTCGCGAGAGAGTTAGAGATAAGGGTAAGGAGGGAATGGGGTAAAGAGTTTATAAAGAAAAGGGGGGAGAGACCTAGAGAGGGGAAGGAATGAGGAAGAAAGTGAGGGGGATACCTAGAGAGGAGAGAGTGAGGAACAAAGTGATGGATAAACCTAGAGAGGGAAGGAAGGAAGAAAGTGAGGTTGAGAGAATTGGGTATAAAGGATATAGAGGGAAAGGGAGGTGAAAGGCCATAAGGATGATGAGGGGGATACAAAGGTAAACGTGAAGGGAATGTGATACTTGGGGATAAAGGACATAGAGGTGAAGGGAGACAGAGGTGGAACACGTGGGGATAAAGTATATTGAGGCGAAGGGAGGTGAGAGGCCTAGAGAGGAAAGAGAGGTGGGAGACATAGGGGTAAGTGGAATAGATGGGAAGGGAGGTGAGAGGAATAGAGGGGATAGAGAGGAGAGATGGAAGTTTTATGGATGTGGGGGGATAGATAGGTAAATATGAATAAAATGGGGAAGAGACCTAGAGAGAGGAGGGAGTGAGGAATAAATTGAGGGAAAGAGGTGATAGAGGGAATGGGATGGGTGTAAGGATGAGAGGGAGATAGAGAGGGATAGAGGAATAAGGGAATTGTGAGAGCTAGAGAGGGGAGCGACAAAGAAGAGTACATATATAAGAATGGAGAGAGAGAAGAGGTAAGGGGAGATAAAGAATGAGAGATCTATTTTATAGAGAGAGATGGAACTACAAGGGAAGGGAGATAAAGGTGGTTAAATAGGGACATTTAACTGTTGGCTTGATGATGATTGTAATGTATTCATCACTTGTTGTCATTGATGAAACACTCTCACACACACATATGATTACATTGACTACCGGTGTAACTTTATTGGTTTACACTGTTAATTGGTATGTTTAAGTTTTATCTCTAACTGGTACTCTATGTCAACCGGTATGTGCTTAAGAGATAACTTTTTTGGCATCAAAATGAAGATGAAGATCAAGATCAAGTGGAAGATTCCAGGACAACAGTTCACATGTTTTGTTCCAACCGATATTAACTGTTCTAACCGGTATTCATTTTTGTGATGAGTTACCAGCATCGTTTTCTTGGCAGTCATTTTTGTGATGAGTTATGTTTACTTGTCTAGATACACTGCACCTAGGAAATGGTGTTCCTATGGCCAACATAAGATTTGTATGTCTATTTAAAGATATCTTAGTGAATCACTTAAGAGACAGAGAAATTATATAAGAGAGGAGATTATGCGTATACTGATATGCATAAAGAGTGAAAGCTTTTGTTGAAGAGTGATAAGTGTGAATATGAAGAGTAGTGTTGAATGTACTTAGAATGATTTGATCAAGCAAGTCTTGTGCTACTCAGAATAAATAAAAACTTTCTTGTTGTTTTCTAATCATTACAACATAATAAAATCCCCTAACCAGGTAAGCTCTAAAAAGATTCATTGTACAAATCCTCTGACAAGGCAATCCATTAGTTTGGATTCTCAAATGCTCTAGCAAGGTTACTCTTAATAGGGTATAAGCTTCTAATCAAGCTTGGGAACTCTAACAAGATTTGCTCCTAGCAAAGCACTTTGTAAGACCTTAACCGGTCAGTTATCTATTGTTACAGCTAGTTAACTTGTGATTTCCATCTCACCGTGGTTTTTACCTATTTGGTTTTTCCACGTATAAACACTTGTGTTATGCTGGATGTTCTAGTTTATGTGGATGTTGTTATTTCATTTTGGATAGCATGTATTTTGTTTAAATTTTTGGTTAAGTTCATCTACCGGTTAGTGTTTGGAATTGTGTTTGTTTTGGTGTCACTGATTCACCCCCCCCTCTCAAGGCTATTCAAGTCCATCAATTGGTATTAGAGCCTAACTTCTTTGAAGCCTAACCACTTTGAAGGGAATCTTGAAGCTGGCATGAGGGACAGGAGCTACTTCAAGATGGTTAGAGAGCTAGAAGCTAGCAGAAATGAAATTGAATCCCTTAAGGGAAAACTAAAAGTTTCTCAAGTCAATAGGAGAGAGCTATTTGAAAAACTGCTGAAAATATCTGATAATAGTTTTTCAGATGAAGCCAATATTGAAGCTTTAGTTGATGAAGTTGAAAAGATGAATGTTGAAAAACTAAATCTAAGAAAAGAGCTAGAAGGTCTCACTATCTGTATGAGTTAGGAACTGGAAGCCAGAAGAGCTGTTGAAGATCTTATCAAGGTAAGAGATCAAGAGACCATAAAGATCAAACAGGAAAAAGACACTATACATGAGGACTTGATTGCTGAAATAGAAGAAAAGGAGAACATAAAGCTATTGAGTTGGCATCATCTCTGAAAGAGAACCTGTCAAAGCATAATGAAGATCTTGTCAAAAAGCTTACTAAAGCCAATGAGAAATTGGAGAAGTTCATCAAAATTCTAACATGCTGGAAGAACAAATTCAATCACAGAGAATGAAGGGTGATATCTCTGGACTTGGTTTTCATACAATTGAAAAAGGTGAATCCTCCAGTACAAAGAACAAAACTGCTCCTAAAGTCAATAAGACTATCGGTAAGAAGGCTTTTAAACCTATCTACTTTGTTTGTCACAAGCTTGCTCATACTGCAAATCTTTGTAGAAACAAACCTAATAGAAATGCAAATTACAATACTAATGCTAGTTATGTGTCTAGAAAGTTTGAAGTTCATTGCTACACATGTGGAATGTATGGGAATAGACATATTGAGTGCAAATATGGATCAAACAATCATGTTGTAGACACTTAAAAATAATTATTTTAATTATTTTTAATTCCTCACATAATTAATTAATTAATTATGTTAATTAAAATTCTTCTCAATATTAATGAAAATTGATTTATTTAATAAATCAATCCCTTTCTTTATTCTTCTAAAAAATAAATCCTCACAAATCTTCCTCTTAGCTAATTAATTTCAATTAATTAGTTAACCTACATGATTCCTACAAATCATCTTCTTAATTCATCATTAACCTAATAAATTCTTCTAGAAACTCCCTAAACTCACTTAACATTATTCTTCTAATTTTTTATTCCTTCCACTCATTCTCCCTCCTAGTCAAATTCTCCTACAAATATAAATCACACCTAACATTTCCTCTAATCCCCCTCCTAATGAGTCGTTAATGGCTAGTCATCATGATTAGCCACAAAGTCAACTGTTTGTCCTTTCATCCAGCCACTAGCTTTAAATGCTTTTTTTCTAGATGAATGTAAGATTTTTGAAATCTCACATTCCTCTAGGCATTTCCCTCTCCCAAGGAATTTTTAATTCCTTTTTATTCTTCTAATCCCCATAATATCTATTTTTGGAGAATTTTTAATTCCTCTAATGCATCTTGTAGAGTGTGGAGATATGAAATGCCTTTAAGGCATATTTCTTGGTCTCCACACCCTCTCTTGGACCTTGTGTGAGCTCACAAGTAAATCTTAGCCCTTCATCTTGAATTCATCCTAGCCATCCATTTTCCTCTCCTCTTCCTATAAAATAGGGCTCCATCCCTTCATTCAAAACATCTTGAAATCCAGTAAGCTTATGTTGCCCTTTTGAGCCTAGAAAATCATCTTGGCAACTTGATCGTCTCATTCTTATCATTTGTGCACAATATTGGAGAGCCATCCACATCCAGCAATCAAAGGAGCACATCAAGTGGAGCATTATCAAGGGGCACCTTCACTTCATCAAGCTCAATCTGAAGGAGAAGGTAAAATAACAAGGTGAAATGGTCTTTTAATGATATTTTAGCATTCTGCATGTTTATTTCATTATGTTTTGATCAATTTACCTTTCAAATCTGTTTTCCCCTCTTCATTTTGGCACGCTTGGTAGGACCCACATCCCTAAGAACTAATGTTGTTGTGTTTTTAGGTTTTTGTGAGTTGTGAGACGTAGGTTCCAGAATAGTGCGACTGCAAAAAATAAAATAATGTATATATATATATATATATATATATATATATATATATATATATATATATATATATATATATATATATCTTTTTCGCAGGTTCCAGAATCGTGGCTCTGTATTTTTGCATGACAACTCCTTATTCTGTTCTATTTTTTTTTTTTTTTATGTTTCTATTTTTGTTGCAGCACGACAACTCTGTTGTCTGATTTGTTATTTGATTTGTTATTTGTTCTATTTTAGTATAATCTGTGTGAAAGTAGGAGAGTATTCTCTTATCTATATAGACAATCAGAAATCCAAACCTTTCACTTTTCTATTCTGTTTAGCATGATTGTATGCTCTGACCATAGGAAAGTGTGAAAATAGGAGAGTATGCTCTTGTCTATCTAGACAATCAGAAATCCGGACCTTTGACACTTTTCTATATATGTAGTGCTACTGTCTGCTCTGTTTAAATATAATCTATCTGCCCATAGGAAAGTGTGAAAGTAGGAGAGTATGCTCTTGTCTATCTAGACAATCAGAAATCCAGACCTTTGACATTTTTATTTTATTCTATTTAGTGCGACTATTTGCTCTGTTAAATCTAGGGTTTCTATCTGCTCTGTTAAATCTAGGGTTTCTATTCTGTTAAATTTAGGGTTTATGTTCTGTTAAATTTAGGGTTTCTATTCTGTTAAATATAGGGTTTCTATTCTGTTAAATATAGGGTTTCTATCTGCTTTGTTAAATCTAGAGTTTCTGTTATGTTAAATCTAGGGTTTCTATTTTGTTAAATTTAGGGGTCAAATTTTTTCTATTTTTTCACCACATCTTCTTTATCTTGACTCCATTTTCCTCCAAACTTCACCAGATTCTCCGCATTGCCATTTTCCACATTTTCTTCCTTTGGGGCCTTATCTCAAAAATCCACTTTTTGAAGCCCAAAATCCCATATTCCTCTATTTTTAGAGTTTGCCATAACTTTTTCCCCTTTTATCCAATCACCTCCAAATTTTTTCCATATTATCCACCTCCAACTTTTTCTTCTTTGTCCCTCTTGGACAAATTTTCCCATTTCTTCATCTTTCCTCCAAAATCCTCATTTAATGCTTGCCTATCCCTTGGAAAGTGACAAAAACCTAGTCAAACCCCATTTACCCATCAAAACTTACTTCAAATCCACATTTGTCATTAGTAAAAAAGTTTTTATTCATGTTTTTCTATTCATTCCCAGAAAATTAAAAAAATTAATTTTTTTGTCATTTTGTTGCCTTTTGCAGGACACTTGTTGAAGACTATTTTTCAAACTACTAATCAAGTTGTTTTGTAGGACGCTTTTTGAAGACTCTATTTTTCAAACTACTAATCAAGTTGTTTTGTAGGACGTTTTTTGAAGACTATTTTTCAAACTACTAATCAAGTGGTTTTGCAGGTTGCCTAGCTGATTCAACAAAATATTGTGCATTTATTTAAATTAGGCACCTAGATATTAATTAAAATGAAATGAATCATTGTCTTATGTGTCTTTAAGAAAAGCGTAAAGGTAGGAAAGTATGCTCTCATCTTACTAGACGATCAGAAATTCAGACCCTCCAACCTTTTCTTGTTTGATTATGAGTTTACCTCTAGCGGGCCTGCCCTCCCAACTCGCTCTTTTAGAAGGTAAGAGGGGAATGACCCAAGTGAGTACATTCGGACCTGGGGTTCCCAACTCACTATAATAAATAGGCCATTGACTATGAAAAGCTTAATGGTTGGGGCTATATGAGAGTTCACTCTCACATTGGGTGTTTAGTAGGATCCTAGAGATCTCAATCATGCTTGCATGACTACTAAGTTCTTGGTGCTTCATTGGGCTATAAGCCTCAATTGCGCTTGCGCAAATTCAAAGGGTAGCTCCTAACGGGAAGATTTACTAAATACCTTGTTCATAGTGGCCAAAAACCTTCTAGTCATTGGTGCAAGAGGTCAGACCTCCGAAGCAACCCATATTCTTATGGCCCTTAGTAGAGACACAAAGTTCGCCATGAGGAGTTTTCATGGGAATTGATGCTTGGCTGCCCCAAGAAGTGAGTGCCGTGGAGGGGAGTTAGTGGGGTCAAGCATCTACGTGTCCACTCTAGGTAAGCATAGATGGGAAACCAATTGGGATCCAATGACTATTGTCCTTGCCAGCCTTAAGAATGTTGTATATGAGCATGAGTGTCTTTGAGATAATATGCATTTAACCATTGTGTTTGCTTTGTTTGATACATACTTGCCAAGAGTAGACAAAAAACACATCACTATCCCCACACACTTTCCAAAAATATTTGTCAAGACACAAACAAATTGTCCAAGTCATTAGCCACACCAAGTCCAAAATTGCGTCAAAACTCCATCTGTCCCATTCGTCATAAGCCTAAGAGAGAAGCTAAGAGTTTATCCTCTACGTCAACATTCAAGTTTGTCATTTGAAACACCTACTATCGTCCAAATTAGGGTGGTCATATCTCTTCATACAACTTGCCATTTAAATAGATCCTTCATGTTCATGCCAAAGACAACCTAGTCATCAAGTTTTCTTCTAAACCATCACTACCATATCTTCTTCATCAATCATCCTCAAATTTCTTAAATCCTTTCATCACAAATTTCTTAAATCCTTTCTTTCATCACAAATTTCTCAAGTCCTTTCATCCTCAAATTTCTTAAATCCTTTCATCACACAAATTTCTTAAATCCTTTCATCCTCAAATTTCTTAAGTCCTTTCATCACAAATTTCTTAAGTCTTTTCATCCTCAAATTTCTTAAATCCTTTCATCTGATATGTATTTCTTAAATCCTTTCATCACAAAGTGGCACTATTTTTTTGAAATCTATGGTGCATCTGATATAATCAAATCCGCAGATGCATTGTTCGATATGTATGACATTGTAGTTATGGAAGTAGGGTCACAAAATGTGGTTCAATTTATCACAGACAATGCTATTGCTGGGAGACTTTTGACAAATAAATACCCCTCTTATGTTTTTTTTACATCCTCAAATTTCTTAAATCCTTTCATCACAAATTTCTTAAATCCTTTCTTTCATCACAAATTTCTCAAGTCCTTTCATCCTCAAATTTCTTAAATCCTTTCATCACACAAATTTCTTAAATCCTTTCATCCTCAAATTTCTTAAGTCCTTTCATCACAAATTTCTTAAGTCCTTTCATCACAAATTTCTTAAGTCTTTTCATCCTCAAATTTCTTAAATCCTTTCATCACAAATTTCTTAAATACTTTCATCCCAAATTTCTTAAGTCCTTTCATCCTCAAATTTCTTAAGTCCTTTCATCACAAATTTCTAAAATCCTTCCATCACAAATTTTCTAAGTCATTTCATCACAATTTTCCTAAGTCTTTTCATCACAAATATCGTGTATGGTCGCAACTCGATCCCAAAAGAAAAAGATGGCTGATCAACAATATGGCATGCCAGACTTTGGTGTCCTATATGAAGATCCCACGCAAGATCATACACAAAGTGGGCAACCAAGCAATCAAGATCAAATCCAAAATCTTGACATGGTTAACCAAGATGAACTTTGTCCGGAAGTGCAAACTTTCCTAGCAGATTCTTATAACCAAGAGATGATGGAAAAGTTTATTAAACACAATCCTACTGCACTTCTGAAAACTCTTCTTGAACATGGAGCTCAACTTCCACCTAAATTTAATAGATCCGCTCTCATCCAACAACCACAAGGAGACCTCGCTCCCACACAAAGTGCTACACCTACTATTCAAACTCAATCAATTGCAGCCCCATCAATCATCCAAGCCCAATCAATGCCACCTGTGACACCTCCCACCATGGTCTCCATCCCACCTTCTTCCTCCTTACCATCCATACCACTATCAAATCCAATCTCATCCATTCTCCAACAAACTTCTATACCACCTCCTTCTATTCAACCACATATTTCTATTCCACAAACTTCCCTTTCTCCCAACAATGTCGCAAATTTTATCGGTACTGCATTCAATCCCATCACAATAGTTGGCAGACTGCAACCAACTATCACACAAACTCTAGCGACATCGGTCATCAGATCCCATGTTCCCACCTCTTCATCATATCAATATATTGGTGGTGGTGCACCTTCTTTGGTTCATCCAATTCTGGGGGCAAATACAATCCATCAATATCAAAGTCCACAACAAGACCTCATCAAGGAAATTCAAGACATGAAGAATATCATCAAAAACATGAAAGAAAAGACTAATAAAAGGAAAGCTTACTCATTCTAAGAGTTTTTCCCTTGTCCTTACGACCCATCTATATCAGTTGCACCATATCCCTTGGGATTTGAGATCCCTAAATTCACCAAGTATGAAGGCAAAGGAGACTCCCGTGACCATGTCCAAGAATTCCACATCTTATGCCAAGAAGTCTCCTATAGTGACCTTTATCTTTGCAGACTCTTTTCGAAGAGTCTCACGGGAGATGCCCTGAAATGGTTCTCATCTTTACCATGAGGTTCCATTGTCTCTTTTCCAGACTTGGCAGAAAAATTTGTGGCCCACTATGCATACAACATGGGTAATGATGTTTCTATGATGGACCTATGTAATACAAAACAAAGGCCTGGAGAAACCTTTGCCAATTTCCTACAAAGATGGCGACATCTTATCAAAAAATTCCAGTGGGACATGCTAGAACAACATCAAATTGAACTATTTCAAAAGAACTTGGTGCCTGAACTTTCAAGACCTTTAATATCTCAATGTATCAAATCCTTCCAAAAATTGACCGATAAGGGCCTCACCCTCGAACGTGTCTTGTTGGAGGAAGGAACCTTGAAACATTACTAGAAGTCATCACAAAGTTCTTCCTCTTATCATAATGAAAACTCAAAATTCTGGGCTAAAAATAAAAATGTGGTCAATGATGGTGTAACTGATGCAAAGCAAGTCCAAACCGTGGCCGCTCCCCCAAAATCCACCACCAATATTCATCAATTCAACAATCAAAACAATTCAAATCAATCTCAAAAACCTCACAACAATGTCTCAATCCAGGGATGACCACCCCGATCAAATAACAGGACTCCAAGAGATTTCACTCCTCTTGCTGAGCCTATTGAAGTGGTGTTTCAAAAACTTGTCCAAGCAGGTATAGTGGTTTTTCCAATCACTCACCCGTTTGATCCCAATCAACCTAAACCAAGATGGTATAATGAAAATGAGTATTGTGAATACCATTGTATCAAGGGACATGATACACGAAAGTGTATGAAACTGAAGATCTACATACAAAATCTCATTAATAGAGGTGAGATTGAGGTAGCAAATGCAAAACCTGGTAATAATAATGACAAACTCAAAATGTACCAGGAACCCTTCCCAAAGCATGATAAAGGAAAAGGCTCATCATCTAATGCAATGGGTTATGACTACGCTAATCACGTAATGGGTTTTGATTTTTTAGTAAGTTGCATTGAACCTACAGACAATCATGTCAATGTCATAACCATCTAAGGAGTTAATCCTCCTTCTTCCCAAAGTAGACCAAATCTGGCTAGAATAGTCATTCAAGGTGCCATGCCTTCCACCTCCCATTTCCAGAATAACTACAATGCAACTACACGTCGAGGAAGAGTCACCATCCAAGGAGTTCCTCCCCCACCAAACCCCCCACCCATTTCTTCCACCTGCCAATATGACCTCCTTGATCAACTTGGGAAGACACCCGCGTAGATCTCCATTTTGGAACTTCTCAAGACTTCTTCTGTCCATAAAGAAATTTTGGAACAAGCCCTTCTCCAATCACACGTTCCTGATAACATCAACACCACCCAATTTCAAACCCTCATTAGAAACCTTGCTGCCCAACAACACATTGTATTTAACTCCAAAGATGCTCCCACAGATGAGGACCATAACAAACCTTTGCACATCGAAGCTCTCATCCACACGCACAAGGTCAAACATATCCTAATAGATGGCGGATCTAGGCTTAATCTGTGTACATACAAATTGATAAAACAATTGGGACTTTTTGAGGATCTGATAGACACATCAGGAAGGATCACAATAAAGGCATATGATGATGTGAAAAGAATTTCAAAGGGCATGATCACCTTACCTCTTCAAGTGGACCCCATTACAATTGAAACCCCTTGCCAAGTACTCGATCTTGATCTCCCCTACAACATTCTCCTTGGGAGGACATGGATTCATTCCTTGTAGGCCATACCCTCCACCTTCACCAATGCATCAAATTCCCCTATAATGGAAAAGTGATCACTATCAAAGGTGATCCCCAACCTTTTCAATATTGCAAAATATTAGAGGGGAAGCATCCGTATCATTGCCCACTAAATAGACCTTCGCCAATGCCTCCATTTGACACATCAAATGTTACCTCCACATCATCCCAACCAAATAATCAAATCAAGATCTTGGACAATGGTTGTGGAGAATACAAATTGGAGGATGTCTTATTAATAGGCAACCTCCCTCTCTCTCCTAAGTCATTTGGCAAACCAAAAGAGCTAAAAAAGGACCCGAAACCAGTCATGCAATGCCAAAACACCACCTTCCAGCAATGGGGCCCACTTGATAACGAGAACCTCGAAGCAAATATCTCTTCATGGCTATACCGGGAAGAGGATGATGATCCAACAAGAATATCCAAAGAAATGTACCCAAAAGCATTTGCCATAGTTGAAAAAATG
Organism: Cryptomeria japonica; assembly: GCF_030272615.1. Classification (NCBI taxonomy): domain Eukaryota; kingdom Viridiplantae; phylum Streptophyta; class Pinopsida; order Cupressales; family Cupressaceae; genus Cryptomeria; species Cryptomeria japonica. Next base: position 880,831,221 of record NC_081409.1, on the reverse strand, counting down.
GGTTACAAAGGACACGGTCTGGGACCAGAGGAGAAAGGAAGAAAAGCACCCATAAATCCTATCTCCTATAGATACAACAGAGGCTTGGGGTATGCCCCAGTGCCCCTTCTAGTCCTTCTTCGAATATTGAAAGTGCCGACGAAGAGGAATTCCACAAAATGCCTTATGAATACGAGAAAGATACCTTCTTCGATGCTTACATCAATACCATCACCCCCGTAACCTCTCCCACTTCACATGAGCTACATCTTGTCCATCTTGAACTCATTGACTGGGGCCAATGAGACAAACCCACTTTAGATATCCGTGTCAATGATAATGCTCTCATTTCTCTCCTAACAACAAAAAATATGGAAGATTGTAATAGAATTGAGGGTATTCAACTACACAAAAAGGGATACTTTGGTAGTCAAGTCAATGCCCTTATCCACAAAAAAGTTAATAAAAGAAAAAGATATGATTTCCTAGGTGAAAACTTCCCTGAGGCGCCTTTGGATGAACAAGAAATAAAAACAAAGGGTGTATCTGAAAGTGAAAACCTAAAAAAGGCACTTGACGATGAGGGATTTGACCTCCCTACCATTGGTTACCTTCCACAGGACAAATCAAATTTGTTGATAGAAGAAACAGACAACATCAACATGGGCACCGAAGTCATTCTGAAAAATTTGCTCATTGTCAAATCCCTCACCAAAATCGAGAAACAAGACTTCATCAACTTCCTTACAAAGGTTAAAATCAATTTTGCATGGTCCTATTCCGATATGCCAGGGTTGGATCCTACCTTGGTGGTTCACAATCTCGCCTTCCACCTAGATGCAAAACCTATAAAACAAAAGCTCTGCAAAATGCACCCGCATATTTCTCTCTTGGTCAAGGTAGAACTTCAAAAGTTGTTAGATGTAGAATTTATCAACCCCATAGACTATGCTGAATGGGTCTCCAACATTGTAGCTGTCAGAAAACTTGCTAGGGGCATCCGCATCTACATAGATTTCCGAGATCTAAATATAGCTTGTCCTAAAGACGATTTCCCACTCCCAAACATAGATATGATTGTGGATCTTACAACAGGACATGAAATGCTATCGCTAATGGATGGGTTTTCTAGATACAACCAAATCAGGATAGCAGATGAGGATCAGCATAAAACTGCATTGACAACACCATGAGGTACTTTCTGTTACCGGGTCATGCCTTTTGGCCTTAAAAATGCTGGAGCTACATATGAATGGGCAATGACAAAAAAATTTCATGACCTCTTGCACAAAATTATGGAGGACTACGTGGATGATCTGCTAGGAAAATCCAAGACAAGACAAGAGCACATCCCTATTCTAAAACAGATCTTCGAAAGATTAGAAAAATACAAGATGTGCCTAAATCCCAAAAAGTGTGTGTTTGGCATCACATCGGGAAAACTACTAGGATTCATTGTTTCCCGTAGAGGCATTGAGGTTGATCCCGAAAAGGTAAAAGCTATTATGGAAATGCCTTCGCCAAAAACTCTCAGACAACTATGCAGTCTCCAAGGAAAACTCTAGTCTGTCAGGCATTTCATTTCATAGCTAGCTGACAAGTGCCATCCATTTGCACACCTATTATGTAAAGACACAAAATTCAAATGGGATTGCCTCTGTCAAAAGGCCTTTGAAAAATTAAAAGAATATCTAGCATCACCTCCAGTTTTGATGCCACCTATCCCTGGAAAACCCCTCATTTTGTACATATGTGCTACTATAGTGGCATTGGGGGAATTACTAGTGCAAACAAATGATCAAGGGAAGGAACACGCCATTTACTACATCAGTTGGACATTGGTAGGATATGAACTCAACTACACCCCCATTGAAAGAGAATGTTTGGCATTAGTGTTCAACACACAGAAACTACGACACTATATGCTAAACAAAAAGACAATATTAATTGCTAAAATTGATCCACTTAAATATCTCCTGTCAAAAGCTGCTCTCACTGGCAGAATGGCTAAATGGGTCATGCTCCTAAGTGAGTTTGACATTGAATATGTGGACAGAAAGGAAATCAAGGGACAAGTTATTGCAGATTAGTTGGCTGAAGCTCCACTTCCAAGTGGTCACCCTCTTCTCACAGAATTACTAGATGAGTTCATTATGACTGTTACCACATCCTCCACATGGCAATTGTATTTTGATGGCTCCTACACTCAAAATGGATTGGGGGTAGGAATATTATTGGTCACACCTCAAGGAGATGGCATCCCCAAATCATACAAGATAGCCTTTGCATGTACCAACAACATAGCAGAATACGAGGCCCTCATCACAGGTTTATGCTTGGCTATCCACTGGAAAATAAAGGAGTTACAAGTTTATGGTGATTCTCAACTCATTATAAAAGAAGTCAATGATGAATACCAGACAAAATATGATAAACTCCTTCCCTACCATACCATGGTTGAAGATCTTAAACAACATTTCACGGCAATCAACTTTTATCAAATCCCACCAACAAACAACAGGGCTACAGATGCAATGGCCACCATTGGCTCCCTCCTTCAAATGCCAGCACACAGTCAGAAGTGTGAGTTCTTGGTCGAGAAATTGTTTATACTGGCATACGACCTACCAGAATCTGAAATGGTGTGTGTTCTCATTGGTCTAGAGTCCCCTTGGTACCAAGAAACCTTCGCTTTCCTCAAAGACAACACCATTCCCCCACATCTCACCAAAACCCAACAACAAACTTTCATCCGCCGATGTGCCCGTTACATGATCCTTGTAGACACCTTGTTCAGAAAGCATTTTGATGGTTCCCTCCTAAGGTGTTTAGATAAACAAGAAGCCGAATGGGTATTACGCAAAGTACATGAGGGCATCTGTGGGGCACACTCAAGTGGACTCACATTGGTTAAAATTTTTTTGAGAATAAGATACTATTGGCCTAAAATGGAAGAAGATGCATACAACTATGTGAAGAAATGCATCCCTTGCCAGTAGCATGGCAACAAGATTCATGCACTGTCACAAGAATTGTAGCCATTCATTACACCATGGCCCTTCTCGCAATGGGAGCTCGGTCTTATTGGGAAAATCCACCCTTCATCTTCCAATGGACATAAATTCATTATCATTGCCACCGAATACTTCACCAAGTGGATAGTGGCTATCCCTCTTACTTTCACCACCGGCAAGGAAATATCCAAATTCATCTTGAACTACCTAATCTGCCGATATGGCATCCCAAAAGTTATCATCACAGATAATGGTAAACAATTTAAAAACTAGGATGTCAAAGAACTTTGCCAAAAATTCAACATCCAACACCGCTTCTCCACTCCATATTATCCCTAAGGCAATGGCCAAGCTGAGGCTTCTAATAAAACCTTAATAAAAATCCTCAAAAAGATAGTCAATAAAGCGGGCCATGATTGGCACCTCCAAATCCATCTTGCATTATGGGCCTACCGCACCTCCATCTACACCCCCACAGATGCCACTCTTTATTCCCTAGTATTTGGTTCCAAAGCTATCCTTCCCCTTGAGATTGAGATCCCCTCTCTAAGGGTAACACTGCAAAACATCCTACTAGAGGAAGAATACAGAATTGCCCGCTTACAAGAGATAGAATTGTTAGATGAAAGGTGCCTCAAGGCCTTGAATCATCTCCAGGTATATCAAAACCGCCTGTGCATGAGTTATCATAAAAAAGTCAGAACCCAAGAATTCAAAGTTGGTGATCTTGTCCTCATGGAGAATCAGAAAAATCTACAAGAAAGAGAAAAGAAAGGCAAGTTCGAGCCTAATTGGCTTGGACCATATGTAATCATAGCAAAATATGGATCAGGAGCTTATTAGTTGGCTACTCCTGAAGGCGATCCTTTGGATGATCCAATGAATATCATGCACCTCAAAAGGTTTTATGCTTAGTCCTTAGAAAGTCTTAAATTGTCAAAAAAATAAAAAAATGAGAAAAAAGATCCTGAAAAAATTGTCACTTTGGTGCAAACCTAGCAAATAGGCACCTTATGATACAAAAAAAAAAAAAATTAAAAAAAAGAAAGAAAAAGAAAGAAAGACAATTTGTGGCTCTATGGGCAAGTATCTTGGTGAAAACCTCTGTGCAGGCACCAAGGTAAATAACTGGATCCACTATCTATCATGTCAATAGTACAAATCATTTGCCATCCAACCCACCCATGCACAACATTCCTTCTTTTCCACCTCCCAATAAAACATGCGTATGATGATGAGTCTTCACCTGAGTCATGAACAAGAAATGTCCCAGTGAAACTGAGCTTTTATGCCTCTGTATAAGCTTCAAGAAGTCTTAAGAAACAATCCCAAGTCCATCCTAGTTCTACTCTTGGTAAGAGGTATCATTTGGTCACAAGGAAGAGACTTGTTAGATTTTGTTAGATCTTTTCATATAGGATTGCATATTTTGCCCTACGACTGCCACTATTTACGACTGCCTGGGTTCTTCCATATCCAAGTATGTTATGATAGGTGCATACTGGGGCATTTTTCATAGTATGGCATGTTTTGGATCCTTCTTGTATAAATCGGGACCTGGTACTAGTGTTTATCAACACTTACTTTCTTGTGTACAAGAGGTATCGACATGTTTGAGGGTTTCCTTGCACGAACCCACAACTTTGTATTAGAGTTTCTTAACACTCGTATTGTTGTGAGCAAGAAATTCCCATTTGTCTGTAGAGTTAGTCCATGCCTTGCGTTTCTCATGGCATCCTGATTTCTATAATTAGTGGTGCAAGTCACTCAGGGCAACATCAAACTAGGTTGGCTCTCCACATTTGTTGTGCACAAAATCTCACCATCATTCCATCAAATCCTAAACTCAATAATCCCATAGAGTTCTCAATTGCCCCCATTTTCCTCCACGGTCTCACATCTCGTATTCTTCTTTCCAAATACCTCATGACTACTTCATATTTCTTCCTTATTTATCCCTTCCACCCTAATTTTTCTTCCTCTATTTTCTTTTTCCCTCACATAATCAATTCTGAGTCTGATCATGTCTTATACAGGATGAATCCTTCCTAAAACCAGACGTTGTGATCGATCATGTCTTATACAGAATGAATCCTTCCTAAAACCAGATGTTGTGATCTGATCATGTCTTATACAAGATGAATCCTTCCTGAAACCAAACATTGTGATCTGATCATGTCTTATACAGGATGAATCCTTCTTGAAACCAGACGTTGTGATCGATCATGTCTTATACAGGATGTATCCTTCCTAAAACCAGATGTTGTGATCTGATCATGTCTTATACAGGATGAATCCTTCCTGAAACCAAATGTTGTGATCTGATCATGTCTTATACAGGATGAATCCTTCTTGAAACTAGACATTCGTTGTGATCGATCATGTCTTATATAGGATGAATCCTTCCTGAAACCATACATTGTGATCGATCATGTCTTATATAGGATGAATCCTTCCTAAAATCAGAAGCACTTATCATGTCTTATACAGGATGAATCCTTCATGAAACCAGATGTTGTGATCAATCATGTCTTATACAGGATGAATCCTTACTGAAACCAGACACTTTGATCATCTTTGTCTTATAAAGGATGAATTCTTCCTAAAACTAGATTGAATCTAGATCTTATCAATCGAATCGATCAAAATTTTTCAATCTTACCAACCTAAGAAATCAAGCTAATCAAAGAACTTGCTTTTTCATCACATCAAATCTATCGAGACATCAATTTTGCAAAACTCCAAAGATCAAATACCTCAATTGATCTCTCGAGGGGGCATCACCATACAATAATCTATCAATCAAGAGCCGGGGCATCCTATCAAACCAATATCAACATTATAACAAGATTATTCTTTGAATCAATGTGTCATCACACCTCGCTTCAAAGAGGGGCAAAATGTAGATGATTAAAAATAATTATTTTAATTATTTTTAATTCCTCACATAATTAATTAATTAATTATGTTAATTAAAATTCTTCTCAATATTAATTAAATATAATTAATATTGTCACTATAGCATATGATTTATTTATTTAATAAATCAATCCCTTTCTTTATTCTTCTAAAAAATCAAATCCTCACAAATCTTCTTCTAAGCTAATTAATTTCAATGAATTAGTTAACCTACATGATTCCTACAAATCATCTTCTTAATTCATCATTAACCTAATAAATTCTTCTAGAAACTCCCTAAACTCACTTAACATTATTCTTATAATTTTTTATTCCCTCCACTCATTCTCTCTCCTAGTCAAATTCTCCTACAAATATAAATCCCACCTAACATTTCCTCTAATCCCCCTCCTAATGAGTCATTAATGGCTAATCATCATGATTAGCCACAAAGTCAACTCTTTGTCCTTTCATCCAGCCACTAGCTTTAAATGCTCTTTTTCTAGATGAATGTAAGATTTTTGAAATCTCACATTCCTCTAGGCATTTCGCTCTCCCAAGGAATTTTTAATTCCTTTTTATTCTTCTAATCCCCATAATATCCATTTTTGGAGAATTTTTAATTCCTCCAATGCATCTTGTAGAGTGTGGAGATATGAAATGCCTTTAAGGCATATTTCTTGGTCTCCACACCCTCTCTTGGACCTTGTGTGAGCTCACAAGTAAATCTTAGCCCTTCATCTCGAATTCATCCTAGCCATCTATTTTCCTCTCCTCTTCCTATAAAATAGGGCTCCATCCCTTCATTCAAAACATCTTGAAATCTAGTAAGCTTATGCTACCCTTTTGAGCCCAGAAAATCATCTTGGCAACTTGATCATCTCATCCTTATCATTTGTGCACAATATTGGAGAGCCATCCACATCCAGCAATCAAAGGAGCACATCAAGTGGAGCATTATCAAGGGGCACCTTCACTTCATCAAGCTCAATCTGAAGGAGAAGGTAAAATAGCAAGGTGAAATGGTCTTTTAATGATATTTTAGCATTCTGCATGTTTATTTCGTTATGTTTTGATCAGTTTACCTTTCAAATCTGTTTTCCCCTCTTCGCCTGTACCACACATGCATCCTAAACCAAATGGTGAGCCAATAAGGAATTTTGGTAATTGGGTAAACCAGAACTAGCAAAGATCCTATGGCAACTGGTTTAGTCCATTTGAAATGGAAAAGACAACAAATGTTGTTTGCACCTTTTGTAATAACTTTGGTCATGTGGCTATGAACTGTAGAAGAAGAACGGGAAGAGGAAATGCAGGACCCTAGAGATCATCTGGTATGGTCTGTTACCACTGCAACAAACCAGGGCACTTAGCAAAGTTTTATAGATCAAGAAATAATAGACTGGTCAACTACTTTAAGGATAAGAAAGGGAAGCATAAAGTTGATACTAAGGAAACTAGAGAAGATATCAATAAGCTTTAGAAAAAGAAAGGTGATGGCTCACCTGGAGAAGAAATTGTTCCTTCACCCAGTGAAGAGAATCCAACACTGGTGACTTAAGCCTATCTAACACAGCTAAGGGGAGCTTAATGGTAAAACATCTTCGGACCCCTTGTAAAATGAACGGGAAAGAATTTTTGAATTATAAATTTTTGATGATTTTTTGTTAATGTGTTATCAACCGGTATTTCACTTAAGCGGTAAATAAAAATTAGGGTTTGTAACCTAAAGTGCGAGCATTTATTATAGTTGGTAAAGAGGATAAAAACAAGTTTTACTTTATCATTTTTGCCTTAACTCTTTCAAAAAATTAATTTGAAGCAATTGCAGAGCAGAACAAGATTGTCTTGTTGTCAATTGGACAATTGTTTCGTGTTTAGAGAAATCAAGATGAATCAAAAGTTGTAGAGAGACGAACGGGTGTACATTTGCACATTTCAACAAGGAAACAGAGAAACGTGCAACATACAAGGTATTTCTTTGTATACCGCTTCAAAACTTATTTAACTAGAAGGAATCTTCTTCTAAGTATGTAGAAAGTTTGATGCTCACTGTTGAGCCTGAGGAAGCTCTAAAGGTAGATGAAATTATGTCTTATAATGCATTATCGCAAGTCCCGAGCAGTGTTGTGGTCAAAAATGACTTGTCCAGCAATATAGATTGCAAGATAGAATATTTAGGAACTCTACACATCTATACTTAGTTGAAATCACTCTGTGATAAGGGCAGAAAGATTGAAACCAAATATGCTAGGGTTTTTGAAAAAGGGTTTCATAATGCCACATATTTTCTTGAATATTTTGAGGAAGAACACATAAGAATCATCTTGATTTGAGTCCATAGAGAGAATATGTATTTGGAAAGGACCCATACAATAACCAAGGAGGCTATTAGGGTTGTAATGGGTTATTGCTCAACTAGTGAAATTCCTATGTTAAGAAGAATTTCAAAGGATACTATCTTTAAGTTAAGTGATTCTGTATCTGATAAGCATGCTTTCTCTATCAACAATATTAGAGACTGAGGTAAAACTTGCAGCAATTGTGATAGGCTATTGGGTATTCTACTCCAGTAAACTTAACAGTGTTCCATCTGCAACAATTCACACAGCACATAGAATGATTGTTGATAATGCAGACTATGATATTTGTGGAGCCATCAGAGACCAATTATTTCAAAATTTGAAATCCATTAAGAAGGACAATACACAAAAGTTCAAATATGGTCAACTATTAGCCAAGTTATTTTTCTATTTTAAGAACTTCCTACCAGGTATTGGAGATATTGAATGGTCCAAGGAACAATCGGTCAATGCACAAATGAAGAACAACATTAAGGCTGTGAAGAATACTTTTTCAGTTGTCGTGAACAATTATTCTAATGAATTTCAGAAAAAGATGAGCATAAGAATGCGGTTACTTGAAGATGTGGTAAAACACTTTACAAAATACATAATCTTCATGGTTACCACTGACTTTTGCTTGATGCAAGCAATTGAACCTAGAGAGGAAGAGATGGAAGATATGAGCTATGAGGTTAATCATGATTTACTGGTCGGCTATGCTAATACCCTATTAGCATTGCCTAAAGATAAAAAGAAGGCAAAATTGGACATTGTCGTAGTCCAAGTTGCACCAACCGAAACCGGTATTGCACCTGTAGCTAAAGTGAAAGGAAAGAAAAAGAAGTCTAATGAAAAATCTCCTGTGAAAAAGACCACAAGGGTGACTTAGAGTGTCCTAACCAAGAAGGAACCAACACCTAAAGTATATGTAAAGAAGGATAATGCACCAAAGAAGAGAAATCAGAAATTGATTTTACAACCAAAGTCTGAGGGTATAGATTTTGAAGAAGAACCAAAGAAGGAAAAAGCAACTGACATAACACCTAAGAAGGTAAAGCTAGTGTTGAAGGAAACTACACCTATAGATATTGCTACCTACATACATGACACCATCTTTGAGAGGACAATGAAGACATTAGGAAGAAAAAGGTTTGATAATGTCAAAGAATATTTTGATTCTTTCACTGAAGATGAGTAGAAGCAAGTAATCCAACAGGTAATTACTTATTTGGGTCATTACAATAGATTTCTGCATGACTTGGAAAAAGATATTTCAATCTCTTTGTATAATACTTTGTTAGATAAATGGGAGGAAGCAATTCAATTGGAAAATAAGATTATTGATAAAATATTTGTAAATTATTTTCCCAATCTATCATCAGATGGAATTAGTGCTTTAATTGAGCAATACAAAGTATATTTTGATTTTAAAGTGAGAAGATTGAAGCTTCTTAATGAAGAAAGGTCAGCTATTGAGTCTGAGACACATCAGCTAGCCCATGTAGTTAAAAAGAGGGAAGAAGTCATCCACTCTAGCAATAAGGATGATACTACAGATGATGTTCCTCAACCGGAAATGGATGAAGAGGAAATTGTTCAAGTTGACGTAGTCTATCCAATCAAGAAGAAGGATGATTCCATTATTCTTGTTGATGAACATGTTCAGGACATAGTAGACCTATTTGGAGTCATTACTGCAGTAGATATGGATCCTCCTACAACCACCAAAGTATAGGTTACATCAGTTGAATAGAAGGGCATTCAACTAATAGTGGACATGAACCGACAACAGAACAACTGGAGAAACCCCAATCTCCACCGGTCATTGAAACTACTTAAAAGGAGTCTACTGAGGAAGATATCACTCAACTAAATGAAGGTACAATAGAGAAGAACACAGAAAGAGCCATCATTAAGAGTGTACCCCTTGAACCGGTGAAGCAGAAACTACTTGATGATGAGGATAATAACTCTTTAAGTATCTCAGGACCCATTGACATGAACAGTTTGAGTGCATTATAAATGATGAAGATTGCTAATGTTATGAAATATTTAGCACAGAAGAAGAGACTGAAAGAGCAAAGGATTGAAGCAGAGACAATCCAGAATGTAGTAGAAATTTTGTCTAGTTTATTATCAGAAATAGCTAATGCACATCTTCCTACACCCATCAGCAAACTTGGTTAGTTAGTCATAGATGCATCTGATCAAATCAAATCTCTTGAAGATTCTACTCAAATTTCTACTGAGAAGAGCCACAAAAAGGAATGTGGAGATAAACTGGCTAAGAAAATTGAAAGTGGCAAAATGTATTTATCTCATAATGGAAGTCTATTAAAGAAAGCTATTGAATCTGGGAGGAAGTATCTTGCCTCTACCTCCAATATTACTTTCTTTTATTTTGATATTTCTAAGAGTCAATTCAAAATCGAGTAGGAAATAGAAAGGTTATGCAAGGCATATGTCCCACTCTAGGACTCCATTCATGCCTTTAACTGCTCTATAGATTATTTGCATGATAGACTGAATAGGAATGATAATGAGAAAGCTAAGAGATTTCGATCTCTAAGAGAGCTCAAGAGTCAGCACACCACATAGGTCGACATTCTTCAGAGAGCATAGTCCAATGTAGAAGCTATTCTTGCTACTCTTGAAACCTGCATGCTAGACTCAATGGAAGAATTCTACTCCCAGTTGATGTCTACCTTTGAGTATACTACTAATATACTGGAATCATGGGAAAATTCTTTATCCTAGATGAAGCATAATTTCAGTGATATTTTTTATAAGACTAGCTAAACCATGAACTTAAAAAAAATTGTAATATATGCTGAACAGTTTGATACAAATTTTCTATATATATGTATATATTTTACTTTATCATTTTGGCATTATTGTCAAAGGAGGAGTAATAATATGTATGTGTGTTTTTGAAAATGTTGTATTTATGCATGCATTAAAGGGGAGTATTGCATTAAATAGGGAATATGAGTACATTCGTAAATATGTTGTGTATGCACACTTAGCAGTATTGTATTACTCTAAAATTTTCTAAGCATTGCCATCAATTCCAAAGGGGGAGATTGTTGGCTTGATGATGATTGCAATGTATTCATCACTTGTTGTCATTGATGAAACACTCTCACACACACATATGATTACATTGACTACCGGTGTACCTTCATTGGTTTACATTGTTAACCGGTATATTTAAGGTCTATCTCTAACCAGTACTCTATGTCAACTGGTATGTGCTTAAGAGATAACTTGTGGTTACATTAAGTCAGCATCAAAACATAGATGAGGATGAAGATGAAGATCAAGAAAAAGATTCTAGGACAACGGTTCACATATTTTGTTCCAACTAGTATTTATTGTTCTACTTGGTATCCATTTTTGTGATGAGTTATGTTTACTTGTCTAGATACACTGCACCTAGGAAATTGTGTTCCTATGGCCGACATAAGATTTGTATGTCTATTTAAAGACATCTTAGTAAATCACTTAAGAGATAGAGAACTGATATAGGAGTGGATATTATGCAAATACTGCTAGGCATAAAGAGTGAAAGCTTTTGTTAAAGAGTGATAAGTGTTAAGATGAAGAGAAGTGTTGAATGTACTTAGAATGATCTGATCAAGCAAGTCTTGTGCTACTCAGAATAGATCAAACCTTTCTTGTTGTTTTCTAATCATTACAATAGAATCAAATCCCCTAACCGAGTAAGCTCTAACAAGCTTCATTGTACAAATCCTCTGACAAGGTGATCCATTAGTTTGGATTCTCAAATTATCTAGCAAGGTTACTCTTAACAAGGTAGTACTCTTAACAGGGTATAAGCTTCTAATCAAGCTTGGGATCTCTAACAAGATTTGCTCCTAGCAGAGCACTTTGTAAGACCCTAACCGATCAGTTATCTATTGTTGCAGATAGTTAACTTGTGAGTTCCATCTCACTGTGGTTTTTACCTATTTGGGTTTTTCACATAGAAACACTTATGTTATGGTGGATGTTCTACTTTATGTGGATGTTGTTATTTCATTTTGGATAGAATGTATTTTCTAAAAATGTTTGGTTAAGTTCATCTACTGGTTAGTGTTTGAAGTTGTGTTTGTTTTGGTGTCACTGATTCACCCCCCCTTTCAGTGATTTTCAAGTCCATCATTAACTAAGGAGATATATTTTGAGAGGTGATATACCTAGAGGGTAGAGAGGGGTGAGATGGGGGTTTAAGGAGGGTGGGGGGGACACAGAGGTAAACATGAAGGGAATAAGAGACTTGGTGATAAAGGGCATATAAGGGAAGTGAGGTGAGAGGTCTAGAGGGGAGAGATAGCTACTAAGGTTTAATGAGGGTGGGAGGGATAGAGAAGTAAACATGAAGGGAATGAGAGACTTGGTGATAAAGGACATAGAGGGGAAGGGAGGTCAAAGGCCTAGAGAGGAGAGAGAGGTGAGGTGGGCATTTGAGGAGGGTGGGGGATAGGGATGTAAACATGAAAGGAATGACATACTTGTGGATAAATAACATAGACAAGAAGAGAGGTGAGAGGCCTAGATGCAAGATTAAGGAGGATGAGAGGGATACAAAGTTAAACATGAAGGGATTGAGATACTTGGGGATAAGGGACATAAAGGGGAATCGAGGTGAGAGACCTAGAGGGAAGAGAGAGGTGGGAAACTTGGGGATAAATGACATAGAGGGGAGGAAGAGGAGAGATGGGCATTTAAGCTAGGTGGGGGGAATAGAGAGGTAAACATGAATGGAATGAGATACTTAGGGATAAAGGACACAAAGGGGAAGGGAGGTGAGAGGCACAAAGAAGAGAGAGACGTGAGATGGGGTTTTAAGGAGGGTGGGAGGGATAGAGAGGGAAACATGAGAGAGATTTAGGGAAAGAGGTGAGAGAGGGAAAGAGATAGGTGTAAGGACGGAAAGGGAGATATAGAGGGATAGGAGAATAAGGGAATTGTGAGAGCTAGAGAGGGGAGGGGCAAAGAAGACTAGGGATATACCAATGAACAGAGAGAAGAGGTAAAGGGAGAGAGAATAGAAGATCTAGTTAATAGAGAGAGATGGAACTACAAGGGAAGGAAGATAAAGGTGGACCAAGAGGGAGATTTAACTAGAGAGATAGATTTTGAGAGGTGAGATACCTAACTAGGGAGAGCGATCAATGTGAGAGGGATAGAGGTGGATACGAGAGCTTGGTAGTGGGACATGAATGAATATGGATATCTTGAGAGATCAATGTGAGATGGATATAGGTGGATATCTTGAGAGGTGGGTAAAGGGACATGAATGAATATGGATACCTTGAGAGCTCAATGTGAGATGAATAGAGGTGGATACCTCGACAGATGCAGAGAGAGGAGGGAGAGACCATAATTGAGAGAGGGGGGTGAGATATAAAATGAGAGAGAAAGGAACAAAGACAAAGAAAGAGGGGAGGAGAGGTAGATGGTGATTTTTTGAGATACTTAGAGATAGTAGAGGTAGATAGGTGAGGGGGAAAGTTCACAAAGAAAGAAAGGGGGGCAATTAGGTAGGGAGATAATTATAGAGGGAGAGAAAGAAATATGTAAAAGGGAAATAGAGGTGATTTACTTAGAGCCTAGAAGGAGAGATCGATAAGAGACACAATAGGTAGGTATAGATATAGGAGAGAGATAGGTAATGGGACATGAAGGGATAGGCACTAAGGTAAAGAGGCAAGGAAATCTGGGTATAGATAGGGAGAGAAGGTGGGAAGAATATGTAACGATTGAGAGAATCAATGTAAGAGGGAGATGAGGATAGAACTCAGGCTAAGGAGGGAATGTGAGGTAGACAGGATGAGGAAGAGAGTTTGAGTGTAGATTAAGTTTCAAAAATTCAATTAAACTAACAATGAATAAAAAATCTTAAACGTTGTTTCAATACTAGACATTTGGCACGCGCTAAATGTGAAAAATGGAATTTTTCTAGTGGGCTAGCACCACATTTGGCATGCATTAAATGGGAAAACCCATTGTTCAAATTTGGTACACACCAAATTGGGAGAGTGCCATATTTGGCATGCACCAAATGGCCTGCTTTGGGAAACACCAACCCTATGGGTTGGATTTGCCTTGGGCATCCAACCCGAAGGTTTGGACAACCATTTAAAGCTATAGATGTGTTTTTATCAGAAGATTGAAAATTTTGACATATTTTTTGTCATGTTCTCCATCAATTTTGCATGTGTTTCAATACAATTAAAAAAAAAAGGAGAACTTAAGCTCCCTCTTAGCTATGTAACCATTAAATTTATTTCAAATTTTGATTTCATTGTCTTTCATCTATAATTTATTTTGTTAGTGTGTCCGTTTTTTGTCAAAAACTAACATGCATTATTTTGGGTATAGTTTTTTACACATTCATCAGATTTTGAAGAAACTTACATTTTTAGAAACTAGACTCCATTCTACACAATTTTAAATATATATATATTTTTGACTAGTTTTCAATGATCTTAAGGGGGAGCATGCTCAAATTTTTGTTTTTCAGAATGTGTCCACTTTGAAAATTAATAAAAAAAATCAGATACTCATTAAAAAATTAGCTAAAAATCTAACTTAACTTAAAAGGTGTTAGCTAATTTCTCAATGAAGCGATTTTAAAAAATCAAAAAAAAAGTTAACATTTTAGGGGGGCCACAACATATGCTATGTTATGTTTTTTGCATAAAAAACAAGACCACCTTTTGTGGCCCCCCTTTTTTAAGCCCTTAATATCCACCATTTTAAAAATAAATTATCATTTTAAAAAGTAGACTTGAAGCACTCTGACTCTTGTTCTTGTTGCATCTTCAAATTTGGAGTGTAACTATGTTCAATTCATCGTTGAAGTTCAAACTTTGTTGATTTCAAAAAAAAAAAAAAGTTGCATCTTAAGACCCCCTATTGGTACCACAACTTTGTGTAGATACCCACCAATTTAATTTTATCAATTATCCTACAAAGAATTCTTCTTGACAAAGTCATTAAGACCTTGGACATTCCATGACAAAAAAAAAAAAGGAATCCACATCATGCATATTATCATTGTCCTCAAGACAAGAGAAATAATTATTCAAAATATTAGCAGTAGACTAGAAGCTGGGAAGACCACCAAATTATTTTATAGAACAATCACACCCTCGTCTACACACTCAGACGAGATATGAGAGTGATGAAGGCATGCTGTTTGAGACAAAAACACCAACATAGGTTGGAGTATCTACACAAAAGATGAAAAAATAGAAGCCTCAGTGGTGGTGAGAATAATAGTCTTCTTTCCTTTATTAAAAATAGGTGTCAGGGGTGGTAGCTCCATGGTAGCTAAATAACTTGTTTTAGTCGAACCATTACTGGAATTACCAGAGGGTTTATCCTTGCTAGTAACCATAGTCCATTTTCCTTCTAGCTTGGAAATACCAGGAGAATGCTGATATTCACCAACCTTTGGAGGTAACCTAAACAGTGGAGTGTCCAGAGGACAATACTTCATTTTGTGTTTAGAATATTGGCAAAAAATATAAGTATTCGGCGAATCTAGATACAACACATTTTGGGTGTAACACAGTCCTCCTATCTGAATATTAATTCTCTCTTTGAGGTCACAATTCAAATCAACTTCAAAAAATACCATTTTTTAGGGTCAAGCATTATAAATGTGATTGGATTTGAAATAAATAAATTTACTTAAAGATTGGGCAATGACGAGAAAAAATGGCCAACAAGGCAATGGCAACCCATATAATTAAACCCAGACAAGGACACAAAGCCTTTTTTCTTCAGAGACTATAAATCCTTTTGACCAAGGTTGAAATACCAAAAACAAAGACCTAACATTCCAAGGGCCATGCTATAAAATAGCCTAATCATGGTTAACCTCATCTAAGTAAAACATAAAAAAATCGTTGCTAGGTTGTGGATGCCATCTAAGCAGACCCCATGAGGAGTCCATGATTTGGCAACACAATCTTGGAGCATGATTTCAACGGGGTCCCTTCGAAAAAAATACCTTATCAAAGTATGTTGTTCTAATCATCGACATGCATTATTAAAATCTTGGATGGGAAAAATGACAACCGTAGGTTTATCAGAAGATGTACCTCATGAAACACTTTGGGCATAAATTTTTGGGGATGCTTGTAATGTTCATAGGATCCATTATCATCAGTTTCCAAAGAATCAAACCCAATAGAAACTATTGTGTTGAGGCTATTATAAAACCAAAAGACTTATGAAGTTAAAGTTTATGATGTAAGGATGAGGGGAAAACACATAATAAGAAAGGAAAACACCTACTACTTTACAATTGGAATGTTTGCATTAAATTTTCTTAATTTTTAGATGTCCAAAATGGTTGATACCATAAACCAATTGAGTTAAGTACTCATACAATATATAATTCACTTCTAGCTTTCTTATTATGCTCCAAATTGCTTAGTTTAAAAAAAGGTTTTAGAATTAAAAACATTGGGTAGGATTATTAAGGTAATAGAGAAATGTTATTACAAGACTTAGAAATTAAATTTTTGGGGAATGCAACTACAAATTCATTAATTTTTATGAATTAATTTTATATATTTTTAAAAGTTTTTTGGCCCATCTCTACCAACTTTTATAAACCAATTTTTTAAATATCAATATGTTTAATTTAGATCAATAAAAAAAATAAAACCACCAATTTAAATATGATAAAGTTAAGTTTGAATCTATAAAAATTAAGTATTTTGATCAAATTTTATGAACATAAAAAATAGACAATCTAACTTTAATTAACAATAAAATGACCAACTTGTCCAGCTAGTTATTAGAACTAGATTTCCAACAAATATCTATTTCAAAAAAATTGCACCATATGCTTGAATTATGCCAAAAAAAAAACACCACATTCATAAAAAAAATTAAAGGTTGTGTGGTAGGTAGGTGGTGTTAGTCACAAAGCTAGTGAATGGGGGGTTTTTGCTGATGATGGTGATGTAGAGATGGAGCTTCAATAATTGACATCTTGTGAACTCTTTGGTTGTGGCAAAAGGTTTAGGTGGCACTAATTTAGATCACAATAGAGCTAATAACTAATACCATGGTTAAAAAATTTGGTTTGCATATGAACTTAAAGTTTAAAAACTAAAAAATTATATTAGAAATTGGATTGTGTAGGGTACTAGTAATATATTAAAACTTTATGTATAAACTTTATAACTGTAAATGTTAGAGCATGAATGAACCACTAAGAGGGGGGGTGAATTAGTGGTAATTAATAAAAATCTTGGACTTACAGGGTGAATGTACAGATCTGTGTCCCACTTTAGGCTAACAATGCCTGTTCTAGCCGGAAGGGTTCTGACCTGGACTGATTTGGTAACCACACAACGCTTACATGATGAGGGGTTTCCGGCCAGAAACCCCTTCCGCTATATCAACCTGAAAATCCACCCAAGCCCCTCATTTTGCATTGAGCAGCTTGGAGTTGAACAGGAGGGCGAAAAGAATTGCAAAGACTGGGACGAAAGTGTTTTGGTGATAAGTCCCTTTTTTAAATTTAAAAAAAAAATTGTATTTATTGTATTATATTAATTTATGTTTTAAAAAAAAAAATAGTTTTTAAAAGAAAATTAGTTTTTTGATAGCAAGTTAGTTTTTTTAAATAGTTTTTAATTTTTTTAATTTTTATTTTTAATTTGTCGTATCATATTAGTTTAGAAAATCAGAAAATAAATACATACATCTACATAAATACACACATACATACAAGTACATACACAACCATACACATACATACATACCTACATACATACATACACATACATACACAAACATACATACATACATACATACATACATACATATATATAGAATAACTATATGTACACCTTAGGACATATACATACACATACACATACATAAAATACACACACATACATACATAAACATAAATGCATAGGTCCACATACATACATACAGACACATACATGTACATACACATACATAAATACATACACATACATAATTAAATACACATAAAATAATTATATACACCTTAGGATATACATACACCTTAGGACATGCTATCAAGGGTCTTAGGACATGCTATCAGGGGTTGTGTGTGGTCTTGAGGGTTCACACATGTGTTCTAACATATGTGTGAACCCTCAGGACCACACATGACCTCTAATAGCATGTCCTAAGGTGTATGTATGTATGTACATGTATACATCCTAAGGTGCATATAATTATTTTATATGACCCCTTAGGACCACACAAGGCCCCTTACGACACATGTGCACCCCTTTGGACCTATTAGGACCACATAAGACCAAATAGTGTCACAAGGGGTCTTATGTGGTCCTAAGGGGCCACGCATGTGCTCTAACACATGGGTGATCCCTTAGGACTACACAAGGCTCCTTACGACACTTGTACAAACCCTAGGACCTATTAGGACCACATAAGACCAAATGGTGTCGAAAGGGGTCTTATGTTGTCATAAGAGGTAACACATTGTTCTAATACATGGATGACACCTTAAGAACACACAAAGCCCCTTATGACACATGTGCACTCCTTAGGACATATTAGGACCACATAAGAACAAATGGTGTTGCAAGGGGTCTTATGTGGTCTTAAGGGGTCACACATGGGTGACCCCTTAGGACCATGCAAGGCCCCTTATGAGACATGTGCACCTGTTAGGACCTATTAGGACCACATAAGACTAAATTATATCAAATGGGGTCTTATGTGGTCACAAGGGGCCACACATGTGCTCATAACACATGGGTGACCCGTTAGGACTACACATGGCCCCTTATGACACATGTACACCTCTTAAGATCTATTAGGACCACATAAGACCAAATGGTGTTGCAAGGGGTCTTATCTAGTCCTAAGGGGTCAGGCATGTGTTCTAACACATGGGTGATCCCTTAGGACCACACAAGGTCCCGTACGACACATGTGCACCCCTTATGACTTATTAGGACCACATAAGACCAAATGATGTCGAAAAGGGGTCTTCTGTGGTTGTAAGTGGTCATGCATGTGTTCTAACACATGGGTGACCACTTAGGACCACACAAAGCTCCTTATGACACATGTGCACCCCCTAGGACCTATTAGGACCAAATAAGACCAAATGGTGTCAATGATATGAATACTAAGAGGGGGGGGGTGAATTAGTATACCAAAAAATACTAAACTTAAACTCTTAAATAGTTTAGCAGTTAACCGGTATAACAAATTTACTAATAAACCAGTTAAGAGAAATGCAAACCAAACAACAAATAAAGCATTCACCCACAAGAGCACAATCACCATAACACAAGAAGTTTTGATGTGGAAACCCAAATGGGAAAAACCACGGTGAGCAGAAACTCACAAGTAATTATTTGCAAAATAAAAACCAGACCGGTTAAGGTCAGACCGGCTAAGGTCACACAATGTTCTTCACCAGAATAGATCCTGTTAGGAATCTAGATCTCTATTAGGAGATAAGTCTTGTTAAAGACTACCTTGCAAGAGGATTTTAGATTCACAGTTGTGAACCACCTTGTTAGAGGATTTACAAAGGCTTTGTTGGGCCTACCGGTTAAGGGTTTCAGACTTGTCGAAGATATGAGTACTCAACAAGTAGATGATCTAGATACTAGCATAGTATGCTTGGTTAGATCCTTGATAGCTCATTTTTAATGCATATTAGCATTACTTCAGTCTTCAATGTCTCCACACTTTATTTCTTCACATAGACCTAATCTTCTCTTCTATAATCGCACATACAAAACCCTCATCAACTAAAACCCTAGACATGATGTCCTTATAAAGGAGTTTGATTTCATGTCGGTCCAATATGATTACATTACAAGTTCCTAGGTTTAGTGCATCTAGACACATTTGGTAACATGACACAAAATAACTACCAAAGTGTCGGTGGATGATCACTCATCATAGAAATACCGGTTGGTAACTCATCACAGAGTAATACTAGTTCATTACAAATTACCGGTTGTCAAAATGAAGACTGGAAATAAATGTTAACTACCGTTTTGTTCCTTCGTACCGCTTGAGATCCTGAAACCACTTAAGGTCTTCATATTGCTTTGGGTCTTTACTCAGTTTGTGACTAGTAAACACCTTCTACAAAACACGGATATTCTAAAGACTATAATACATAATGCCGGTTGGAACAATTACTGGTTGAGCATAACTCATACATAAAGAAAGTGATCTCAAAAAAAGAGTGTGTCCATGAATGACAATCACAACATCATCAAAATGCCAACAATCTCCCCCTTTGGCATTGATGGCAACACTTAGGAAAATTTTGACATCTAAGTGTTTTTACAACAGAAATATGCCATAATCAAAATTACCCCCCCTAAGCATATACACTATCCCTTTTGTAGAAATTACAATGTATACTACTCTTCTTAAAGAAATAACATGAAAGTATACATAATATGCACCAAAATTTTAGATACTAATCCCCCTTTGCCAACAATGACAAGGTAATGCAGAATAACCCCTGTTTCTAATTAACATTAAAGTGAGTAAATGTTTATGACAATAATGAGTGAAACTTATGAAAAATAGATTTAAAATCCTTCATAAAAGTCTTCATGGCTAATGACCATGACTCAAGTAATGAGGTAGCTACCTCACTTTCTATCTACATCTATGATACTTGTTCTTTCATATCATCAATTGTACTCATCTCTTGAGTTACCATTAAAGCTTCTAGATTGAGAAAGCACTTTTGAAGAATTTGCAATCTGGGTAATAGAACAAGTTGAAACTCCTACAAATCTCTTGTCTAGTTTCTAATCTCCAATTCTATCATGGTAGAGTGAAGTTGATACCGATGAACAGTTTGCCCATATGTAGTGAAAGAATCATACGGGTTCTTAAAGTTTCTTATGTATGCCTGCAAATTAGATTGTAGTTTATCCTTTTGTGCAAGCACATCATCACAAAATAGATGAGGTTGGCTTATTTTTCTCAACAATAGTTTTCCCTCATCCATAGCATCTCTTATATCCTTCTATTATTTCTGAAGTTGAGACCGGAGCTCATTCAATTTCTTTACTAAGGCAGTGTTTAGTGCCTTTTGATGCTTCTTCTATGCATTAGCTTCAGCAACTTCTTCTAGGCATTGAACCTGGTCCTCTACAACTGTACATAGAAGTTTTAATTTGGCCAGAGAGGCATCGATACTAGCGAGGTTGGTACCTGGAATCAAACTGGTAAGGGTGTCAATCGCAGTGTGAATGGCATCCTACTCCTTTTTCCTCCTCAATGCTTCTAGTCTTTCTTGTGCTAGCTTTATGCCTTGTAGTAGCTCTGATTCATCTGCAGATTGGAGGTCAATAGGACTGGTGATCTTGGCCGGTTTGGCTTGACCACTGGTTGCCTTTGGAGTCTTCGCTTGTTTGTTCTTTTCTGCTTCCTTCTCCTCTTCCTCATTTTTCTTTTCCTCTTCTTTCTCCCTTTGCTTCGCTTCATGCCTTTTCTTTTCTTCCTCCTTCTTTCTTTCTTCTTCTTTTCACTTTTCCTCTTCTTTTTTCTTCTTCTCCTCATCTTTCCACTTCTCCTCTTCTTTCTTTTCCTCCTCTTCTTTCCTCTTCTTCTCTTCTTTCCTCTTCTCCTTTTCTTTCCTCTTCTCCTCTTCCTTCCACTTGTCTTCTTCTTGTTTCCTCTTTTCTTCATCTTGTTTCCTCTTCTCTTCATCTTTCTTTTTCTCTTCCTCTTTCTCTACTTTCTCTTTGTCAGCCTTTTTCTTGTCCAACTTCTACTTCTCTGCTTCTTCTTTATCTCATTTCTCCTTTTTTGTGTCCGGAGTGGCATCTTCACCATCTAATGCATCTACATCAATAGTGTCAACTTGTTCTATAGCTAGTTCTCCTTCATCATCAAATACCTCATCCAGTTTTTGGGTTTCCGTTTCCTGTTCAACTTATCTATTTGCTTGAGCTACTTTATGCATCTTCACAGCTTCTTTAGTATGGGAGTGTGTGTCTTTCACCACTTCAGAGGCTTTGCCTTCCAGTAGCAAGAGTCTTCTTCTTCTCATGAAGAAGAGGCCTTTGTACTGGTTCATGATTTCAAACAATTCAAAGTTTGAAGCATCAGGGAAGTATTCTACAAAAATATTTTTTTTGATCTCCTATTCTCTCTCGATCGCAATGCGCCATTTATTATCTAAAGAATTGTACAAAGAATAAAGTGTCTTAGATCTAATTTCTGATGGTGACCGGTCATGAACACACAAATAATTATTGACTTCCCACTCTGTTTCCTCTTTCTCACTATCAGTAAAATCATCAAAACATTCCTTCAAATTTACTTTTAATATTCTTAATATTCTTCTGACAATGTGTCATTAGCTTATAAGAAGAGATGCCAATATTTATTGGTGCAGATGATGCAGGTGCATTGCCAGTAGTGTTTGCTTTTTTCCTTGTTTGCCTGGTTTTCTTAGGCTGTACTTCAAGTTTTGTATCCTTAGACTCCGATGAGTTGCTTTTGGTCTTTCGCTTCCTTTCAAATACTTTAGCGGGTGCAACTTCTGATTTCTTCTTGGTAGGTGACCACTTGGTCACTTTTGGGCTGGCTGAGGTAACTAGTGCCGATACCGATGGCATTGCCTTTCCCTTTTTCACTGAAGGTTCTTCAACTAGTATTACCCTTTCCAAGTAGGTGTCGGTTCTCTTTTTCTTTGCATTTAAAGGAGAGGCAATCAGGGTAGAGGCATACCCATCCAACATGTCATACATCACCTCATATCCCATAGGTTCTACTTCTTCCTGTTTAGGCTCTACCACTTCCATTATGCACTCATCTACTTTAATGGTAAAGCAGATGTCCTCTTCACATTTCTTAACAATGTCTCCAGATATTCTCATCCACTAACTCATCTTCCACTTAAATTCACCAAAGTATGTATTCAAGACTTCAGGATATCCAGTTCCTACTGCTTGGAGACATTCCCTAATTTGTTTGGTGATCGGTTGGGTAGCAGACCATTGAATATCACCGACTCCCAGGAAATAGCCTTGAAAATAGAAAAATAGACCTACCAAAAGTTGTCCAAATTTAAACCTTAAGGCACTGTCCTGCTTGATGGACTTCAAGTTTCATAGAAGTTGCTTCTACAAATAGGTGCATAGATCAAATGAGGCATCCTCCATGATCATTTTCTAGGTGACATTTACCACAGCAGTAGAGATAGACTTTATTTTGCTAGCATAAAACATCCTGTATCCAATCACCATGAAAGAATACTTGACCAACTCATCTTTGATGGTGTTGATGGTCATTCCCTGTTGGTCGCTCAGAGAACTGAAGAGCTTAGTCATTTCAGTCTTGATAACCTTCCTTAGGGTTGGCACCTCATCAATGTTGCAGAAACCAATGACGACATGAATTGCTTTAGACGTAATGTCATGCATCCTCTCGAGATACATCTTGTCACCATGCACTATGCTCAGGATGATGCAGATGTGCTCTTTTGTGAACTCTTCAAGAAAGTAAACTGCATTGTGAAGTTTCTTCCTCTCCAAAACATTGTATTCTAGTTTGATCTTCTTGTTGTCCCCACAAAATAGACCTAGCTGGGAATGAATCGCTAAGGATCCTAGGTCTTCTAATTTGTAGTCAATGTACCCTGAAATATCTCCTTCAACAATGACTCCGTAAAGTATCTAGAACAGGGCATTGTATTTCATTTTTCTTTGAATGAATTCAGCTGAGTCCATGGGTACACTAGAGCTGGAGTGTGATGCAAAAGCCATGATTAATTGATAAACAAGAATGTTGAGAAATACCTTCAGAATTTTGAAATTTAGGGTTTGCAAATGCAGCTTTGCAACACACCACTTTGGTTGCTAGATTACCGCTTGGTGTTCTTCACTTGATTAATTGACAATATCTCCAGATTCTTCTGCAAGATTTGAAATATCTCTGAATCGCTAGTTGAATTGCCTTTTGTCGCTCTGCACTTGAAAAATTCTTCGCTCAAAAACTAATAAGTGAAAATGACTTTGAAAATTCCTTTTAAACAAATTCTTCACCTACCGTAATAAATGCTCCACCGCTAGGGTACAAACCCTAATTTTTCATTTTACCGCTTCACAATCTTCTGACAATTGATAGGTAATGTATACTAGTTAAGGTCTTTTACTGATATAAACCATGGATTCGAAACATTTCATGGATTTGCTCACCCTAAGATTTTCTGAAGCTCAGTTTGTCAGTTCAGTGACTTCCACACTAGGTGCAGAAACTGGTTCATCTTGTGACACTTCTTCAAGTTTCTTTTTGCAAGTTTTATTCATTCTTGCTTGAATGGTTTCAACATCAATCTTCCCTTCTGGAGTGATTGGTATATCATCTGATAGGTTCTTTCTCATTTTGTAGCTTTTGGCAGGGTGTCTCAGTTTGTTGCAATGATAGCATACCATTTCAGGTGTTGTCCATGATCCATTGTTCATTCTACCATTCTTCCTCCTACATGTTACAGTACTGTGACTGCTACCATGATAGATCAAATAGGTTTCTCTCCAACCAATTTTTGCTTGATAGCACCACTACCTAACTTATGGTCATATGCATTATACCAGCTTAGATTCTGGTTCACAAAGAATTCAGGAAAAACTCCTTGAGTCCTTTGAGGATATTTCCTAGTTTTGTGCATAATAGATCTGCATTCAAATTCTCTATGCCAAAACTTGTTGCATGCATAACAGTTTCCATTGAATCTATTGGATCTAGACTTATTGTTTAGAAAATAAGGAAAATTATTGTAGGCCTTATTTCTACACACATTAACAATATGTCCTTCCTTGAGACAATTAAAGCAAATAGGTTTAAAAATTTTCTTACCTTTCTCCTTTGATGTCAGTTGCTTCTTTGATGCTACATATTTTGTTCCAGAGGTCTCAACTTCCACATAACCAGAAAAACCAAGTCCAGTGGTATTCTTTACTAGTTTTGCTGATTCAAGCTTTTGTTCTGGCTTAACAGTACTCTTATTGAATTTCGCAAGTATTTCCTTTGACTTATTGAGTTCCTTGGAAATAGCATCATTGGATTCCTTCAAGGTTGCATTCTTAGAAATAGCTATGTTTAATTCACCTTGCATTTCTTGTTTTTCCACTTTACTCTCTTGGAGATGAGTAGTAAGGGCACTTATTTCTTGCTTCAACTTTGAGATCTCATGATCTTTGTCTTTTACCAGATCCTCAGCTTTCCTTCGGTTCTCAAGCTCTTGACACAATCTGATAGTCACTCCTTCCAGTTCCCTTCTTAGGTTGGCATTAGATTCATTCACTTTTTTAACTTCATCAACTAGGGCTTCCATGTCTGCTTCATCAAAAGAACTATTTTCAGTAAGCTCCATTAGTTTCCCAACATGCTCTCTTCTTTTTGCAAGAGAGGCCTTATATTTGACTTTGAGTTCATCAAAGGCTTTCTCAATCTGAGTGAGACAATGACTAAGTTCCCTCATAGTGTATTCCCCCATATCTCCTTCCAAGTGGTTAAACTTATAGAAAGGTTGGCTTTGATACCAATTGATGAATACTAAGAGGGGGGGTGAATTAGTATACCAAAAAATACTGAACTCAAACTCTTAAACAGTTTAGCAGTTAACCGATATAACAAATTTACCAACAAACTAGTTAAGACAAATGTAAACCAAACAACAAATAAAGCATTCACCCACAAGAGAACAATCACCATAACACAAGAAGTTTTGATGTGAAAACCCAAATGGGCAAAACCACGGTGAGCAGAAACTCACAAGTAACTATCTGCAAAATAGAAACCAGACCGGTTAAGGTCAAACAATGTTCTTCACATGAATAGATCCTGTTAGGAATCTAGATCTTTGTTAGGAGATAAGTCCTATTAAAGACTAACTTGTGAGAGGATTTTAGATTCACAGTTGTGAACCACCTTGTTAGAGGATTTACAAAGGCTTTGCTGGGCCTACCTAGTTAAGGGTTTTAGACTTGTCGAAGATATGAGTAATCAACAAGTAGATTATCTAGATACTAGCACAGTATGATTGGTTAGATCCTTGATAGCTCATTGTTAATGCACATTAGCATAACTTCAGTCTTCAATATCTCCACACTCTATTTCTTTGCATAGACCTATTCTTCTCTTCTATAATCGCACATACAAAACCCTCAT
Organism: Cryptomeria japonica; assembly: GCF_030272615.1. Taxonomy (NCBI): domain Eukaryota; kingdom Viridiplantae; phylum Streptophyta; class Pinopsida; order Cupressales; family Cupressaceae; genus Cryptomeria; species Cryptomeria japonica. Next base: position 880,804,784 of record NC_081409.1, on the reverse strand, counting down.
CAACTAAAACCCTAGACATGATGTCCTTATAAAATAGTCTGATTTCATGTCGGTCCAATAGGATTACATTACAAGTTCCTAGGTTCAGTGCATCTAGACACATTTGGTAACATGGCACAAAATCACCACCAAAGTGTCGGTGGATGATAACTCATCACAGAAATACTAGTTGGTAACTCATCAGAGAGTAATACCGGTTCATTACCGATTACCATTTGTCAAAATGAAGACTGGAAAAAAATGTTAACTACCACTTTGTTCCTTCGTACTGCTTGAGATCCTCGAACTGCTTGAGGTATTCATACTGCTTTGGGTCTTCAATCAATTTGTGATCGGTAAACACCTTCTGCAAAACGTCGATATTCTAAAGACTATAATCCATAATACCGGTTGGAACAATTACCAGCTGAGAATAACTCATACATAAAGAAAGTGATCTCAAAACAAGTGTGTGTCCATCAATGACAATCACAACATCATCAAAATGCCAATAGTCAAAAGGGGACTTATGTGGTCCTAAGGGGTCATGCATGTGTTGTAACACATGGGTGACCCCTTAGGACCACACAAGGCCCCTTACAACACATGTGAATCCCTTAGGACCTTTTAAGACCACATAAGACCAAATAGTTTTGCAAGTGGTCTTATGTGGTCCTAAGGGCTCACACATGTGTTCTAACACATTGGTGACCCCTTAGGACCAAATAAGGCCCCTTAAGACAATTGTACACCCCTTAGGACCTATTAGGACCACATAAGACCAAATTGTGTAAAAACTAGTCTTATGTGGTCCTAAGGGGTCACAAAGTGTTCTAACACATGGGTGACCCCTTGGGATGACACAAGGCCCCTTACGACACATTGCACTCCTTAGGACCTATTAGGACCATATAAGACATATGTTGAAATTAATTAAATTGTATATGCAAATATATATGTAATTGTAAATTAGGCATATATTGAAATTTAAAATTAAATTTATAGTTGTTGTTTAAATTTGTTTTGTGCATAGATCTAGAAATTTATCTTTATATAGATTATTTTAACTTGTATTCATTTATGACGTTTAAATTTTATTTTTTGTATCTCTATTTTTTTTAATTTACATGTTTAAATATGTTTAAAAGGATTTAAATGTATGCATACTTTTCTAATTATTATAATGTGTACTGCATACATGCACATGTTTATATATATATATATATATATATATATATATATATATATATATATATATTTACCAACTCATAGGAAGGCTACCTAGTTTACCATCAATTAGGTTTCTATGATGGTTTCCTTCTATCCCTTTCCGGGTTCCAAGTCTACCCCTCTAGACTTCTAAGGGCTTCCCTACCATTTGTTTGGTTATATCACCTTCCTCAAGCTCACAAAGTAAGCTTGTTCACTAAATCATTGCAAGGGTTACACACATTCTTTCTCTCTTTGCAAAACCACCCATCTTTTTTGGTTTAGAAAACTTTCCCCCTTTGGTTACACAATGTCTTAGTTTCAGGGTTGTAGCCTTCTAGATCTTCTTCCAATTCTCAGCAGTTGCCTTCCCCTGCAAGTTATCTCCTTCAAATTACTAATACCTAGCTGAACTATCACCAAGTTCACCTAGGCTCAACATGTAGAAATGGCGATTTCCATTTCTCGGTCTCTCTCAAATGAAAACCTATTGTACATTTCTGGCTCTTCTTGACAATCTCCAATGATCTTGTGGAGTTTCAAGTCGGAGGCATGTTTTTATTGCAAACAGGGAACAATAAATTGAAAGGGAAATCTTTATTTACAGATCCCAAGTTTATTCACAGGTTCAAACTAGTAACTCACAGAACAAAGAAAATAAACAATTACATTAACAACATACGTGAAACAAACAAAAAATAAACTCTAGTTGAAAACCAGAAAATGGACTTCTCTATTGCATTTTAGAAAAACAAAATGTGTTCTCTGAGGCAATTTACAAACAATGATCAAATGATCCATGATCAATGATTACCCATTAGCCTCTTACAGATGCCCATTGGATCATTGTATACATTCCATCCTCTATTGGGAACTCTTCCAATTGGACGTGATAAATCTCATTACCAACGATTTCAAGCAGTAACTATCTAACAGGTTCCATCGGAGCATCGAGATAACATCCAAACAAGGTTACCGATGTCCGATGACAACCGCCAACTCTTCCCACTTCCTATCGGGTCTTTGGTGTAACATCAAAATGGCTCTATTGATCTCTGATGACTTCCCACACTTCTTCACGCTTTCTATTGGGTCATCGATGTAACACCAAAATGGAGCTACCGATGTCCAATGGTGACACACACTACTTTACACTTTCCATCAGGTCATCAGGGAAACTTCACAACTAGACTTCCGATGGCCGATGACAACTTAGCATGAGAATTGGTATCATCAGGCTATCGATGTAGGGTGAAAACCCCTCTTGCCGATCTCTGATACTCCATCCAATGAATGCACTCCAAGCCAATGCTTTCGCATTGGGACATCGGGATAACTTTAAATGGCTCCTCCTAATATACGATAACAACTCTTCGAACACCAACAACTTATCGGGTAATCAGGGTAAGTGTGAACCACTCCTGCTGATACCTGATACAACCACTCCAAACTCTAGTGAACTCATCGACGTAAGACTTTCCCATAGGGGTAGGTCTTGCCGATAAGAAAATTTTAAAAATTGTAATTAAACAACCATACCAATTGACTAGAGCCAGACCTTATGTATTTACATGACCACTGGAAGGTGTCACAAGGCAAAATTGGTAAGGGCATTTCAACCCTTAGGTGCTCCTACACCATACTCCCCCTAAAATAAAGAAGTCAAGTGACTGCGCTCAACAGCAAGGAAATATCAATTCCTGTCTTAACAAAGTCTGATTCAGGGACCCAGGTCACTTTAGAATTAGGTTTATGCATCCACTTGACCAAATGTTCCATGTAGACCTATTGTCTAGTCTTCTTGAGAACGCAAGAATCCAACACTTTCTCAGCCTGAGGCATGGAAGAAGAAAGTAATGGGATGTTGGCAAGTGACTGTTAAACATCTGAAACTCATGCATCCTCCTTGGGTAGTTGTCCCTTGTAGACAACCAAATTTGCGACATTGAAAATGGGAGACAAAGCAATATCAGATGGCAAATCAATCTTATAGGCATTAGAGCCATACTTGGCTAAAAATTTACATGGGCCTATTCTCCTCATTTGTATCTTGTTGGGAACCCCTTTCTAAAGTCGATCCTTCTTCAAATGTACAATCATCAAATATCCAACTGAAAATTGCACATCTCTCTGTGTGGTATCAACTCTGGCTTTAACTTTTTGTGAAGAATCCTAGAGAGCTAGCCAGACTTGGTCCTGAACCTCCTTCATAGATTAAAGCGACATCATCAGCTTGACCCCTTCTATGTGACAAATTACCAAGATCTTTTAATTTAATAACACCTTGTGGGTGCACACCATACACTCTCTCAAAAGGACTCTTCCCAGTAGACTTGTTGACACTAACATTGTACGCAAACTCTACCTGGTGAAGAGCCTAATCCTAACTCTATCCATTTTTTTTTTTGAGCACCTTAAAATGTTTCTAAGTTTCCTATTCACCACCTCTGTTTGACCATCTATTTGGGGATGATAGGCTGAACCAAAAGACAAATTAGTTCCTTGTCTTTTCTAAAGAGTTTTCCAAAAATGCCCAAGGAATTTGACATCTCTATCTGAAACAATACTAACTCGAAAACCATGGATTCTTATAACTTATTTGAAAAATGAGTGTGCAATGTGAGTAGCATCATGATTAGTTTTACAAGGAACAAAATGTGTCATCTTACTGAATCTATCAACAACAACAAAAATGCTATCACAACCAACCTTTGTTTTGGGTAATCCAACCACAAAATCCATACTTACACATTCCCATGGCCTTGTAGGAATAGGTAATGGCTGATAAAGAATAGAATTAGTAGTTGTCCCTTTAGCTTTCTGACAAACCATACACTACTCAACATACCTTTTGACATCCCTCTGCATTTTGGGCCAATAGTAGAACCTTTGAACAAGTGCCAATGTCTTATTAATGCCAAAATGACCACTCAAACATCCATTGTGCTTTTCTTGGATCAGATTTTCCCTCATTGATCCTTTGGGAACACATAGTTGACCACCTTTAAACAACAAACCATTATGGAAAGTAAAGTTAGCATATTCATTATAAAAGTGATTCTGAAATTTGTGACAAACCTTGTAAATGGCTATAAAATCTTCAGCATTGGGGTACAATTCTTTGAAGTAATCAACTCCAATACTCTGAATCTGCACTTCTTGCACTATTAGTAGCCTTCTACTCAAAGTATCTACTACTTTATTACACTGTCCTTTATTATTCTTAATGGAAAAAGTATATGACTACAAATACTCAACCCATTTAACATGCCTATGACTCAACTTATCTTATGAATTCAAAAAACTTAAAGCTTGATTATCTGTGTAAATAACAAACTCCTTAGCTAACAAGTAGTGCCTCCACTTTCTAAGAGCTTGGACAAGAGAATACAACTCGAGATCATAAGATGAATAATTATTCTTGGCATCATTGAGCTTCTCACTAAAGAAAGCTACATGTCTATTCTCTTGACTCAAAACAACACCAACTGCTATATTACTTGTATCACATTCAATTATGAACAACCTATCAAAACTAGGAAGAATGAGTACTGGTTGTGTAGCTATCTTTTGTTTCAAAAGTTCAAACCCTCTGTTGGCTGCATTGGTCAACTAAAACTTAGTTTTAACTCCTTTGATGGTATCCAGCATGGGTGCACAAATCCCACTGAACCCTCTAATAAGCTTCCTATAGAACTATGCCAAACCAAGAAAACTTCTTACTTCACTTGCTATCTTTGGTGTTGTCCAATTTGTGATGGCTTCCACCTTTGATGTGTCCATCTTCAAATCTCCTCCTGAAACTACAAATCCAAGATAGACAAGTTCCTTCTTCATAAACTCACACTTCTCCAAGTTTATTGTTAGTTGCTCATCATACAATTTTTGCAATACAATACTAAGATTCTCTAGATGGTCCTCTTTGATTCTACTAAAAATCAAGATATCATCTAAGTATACAACAAAAAATTTACCAATAAAACCTTTCAGCACTTCATTCATGAGTCTCATGAATGTACTGAGAGCATTACTAAGATCGAATGGCATAACAAGCCACTCATAAAGTCCTTCATTGGTTTTGAAGGCTATTTTCCATTCATCACCTTCTTTTATCTTGATTTGATGATATCCACTCTTGAGATGAATCTTAGTGAAGTACTTTGCACCTCCCAAGCAATCCATCAAGTCTTCAATTCTTGGGATAGGAAATCTGTACCTGATAGTGATTCTATTTATGGCTCTTGAATCTGTGCATAGCCTTTTTGTTCCTCCTTTCTTGTGTGCTAACATTGTAGGTACGACACAAGGACTTATTCTCTTCTTTATCAATCCTTGGTCCAACAATTCTTGGACTTGTCTAACCACTTGTTCTATTTGGGAGTCATCTTATAGGCTAGTTTGTTAGGTAATGATGCTCATGGAATGAAATCAATCTGATGGCTTATGGCTCTAATAGGAGGTAGGGTTGCTGGTGCTCCATCACTTATGATCGCTTTGAAGTTATAGTCTAGTATTTGTTGCACTTCATGAAGTATTTGAAGCTTCTTTTCTTGCTTTGATTCCTTTGGTTTCACTATAAGAGAAAATCCCACTCCTTCTCCTTCCTTGAGAGTGTTAATGAACTCTTTTTCACCTACCAATAACACATTTGGGCCTTTAGTTTTGATGCTCTCTCCTTCATCACTTAGGGATTGAATATGGTATGTAACTCCATCCTTTTGAAAAGAATAAGAGTTCTTCTCTCCATTGTGAATGGCCTTTTCTATCAAACTATCATGGTCTACCAAGAAGTAAATGCCAAGCATCCATAGGTAGGATGTCACACAAGACTTTATCCTTATAACTACCTATGTTGAACTCAACCCATGTTTGTTCATTCACTACCACATGCTGCTCCTTATTGAGCCAAGTGACCCTATATGAATTACTATGTGGAATTCTTTTCAACTTCAATTTACTTACTACTTCCTCTGACATAATGTTGTCAGTAGATCTTGAGTCTATCACAACTGTAAAAACCTTACCATGGACCTTGCATTTGATTCTAAACAAAGCTCTTCTTTGAGTTGGTTCTTCTTTAATTGGTTCCTTAATCAAGACTCTTCTCATCATTAAATTTTCTCCATCTTTAGGAGCTAAACTCAAACCTTGTGTCTTGTCACTTTCTACATCTTCTTGTGCATATGTCACTCTTCTTTCACTTTCTTGAGATGAAGATGATTTCTCTCGACATCTATAGGCAGGGTGACCCAACTTTTGGCAATTGTAACACTTCATGGTGGAGAAGTAGGACCCTCTTCTCGGTCCACTAGATCTACCTCTTCCTTGGTTGCTAGATGATCCCCTTCCTCTATAGCTACTCTTGCTATGTGAAAGCTCACTTTTCTCTATAAGTTTGGACTCTCCTTGGGACCTTTGATCTGTTCCTCTTCCACCAAAACTGCCTCTTTGGCCTCTACCATCTTTTCCCTTACTTCTTCCTCTATTGCTTTGTTCTTGTTTCTTTTTACTCTTTTCCTCCACCTTTATGCACAGTCTTAGGACATAAAAAACTCAATTCCTCTTGAATATTCCATCTCAAGCCATTCAAGTATCTGGCTACCTTGATGCTCTCATCCTCTACCACATTGGATCTCAGACAAAACTTCTGAAACTCCTTAGTGTAGTTGCTCACATCCAAGTCTCTTTGTCTCAGGTTTTGTCTCCTTTTGTGTAGATGGATCTCATAATCTTTAGGGATATAAGCTTCCATCATCTTGGCTACCATTCCTTTCCAACTAGCTATTTGGTTCTTACCCTCTTTTTTCCTTTCTTCTCAGATAAATTTCCACCAAGTCAAGGCTGCTCCTCTCAATCTAGACTTAGCTACCTTCACCTTTTGGGCTTCACTAACACCATCACACTCAAAGTGATTCTCCAATCCTTCAATCCATTCCATAACTAGTTCAGGCTCCATTTTCCCATAAAAAGTGGCACACCTTCCAAGGATTTTCCTCTTGAGGCTTTGATTGCTTTTAGGAAAGGTTCTTCGGGTAGAATAGGGTCTGGTGTGGGTAGCCTATCCTCTTCTACTATTTCTTTTCCCTTCCCTTCATTGACTTGGATTGTTACTATCTCAGTTTTATCCTCAGCTGCGTCTAGTTTGCTCTCCAATTTCAGCAATCTTTCAGGAATCTATTCTCTTCCTCCTGATCTTCTACCTTCTTGGCTAACTCTGCATTGGTCACCATTCTGAGAATATTTTCTCCTACTGATTCAGTATCTGACATCAACTACTTTCTTCCCAAATCTAAACTTGCTCTGATACCAATATGATAAGGAGGCTACCTAGTTTACCATCAATTAGGTTTCTTTGATGGTTTTCTTCTATCCCTTTCTGGGTTCCAAGTCTACCCCTTTAGACTTCTAAGGGTTTCCCTACCATTTGTTTTCTTATCTCACCTTCCTCAAGCTCACAAAGTAAGCTTTTTCACTAAATCCTTGCAGAGGTGAAGGACACAAATTATTTCTCTCTTTAAAAAACCACCCATCTTGTTTGGTTTAGAAAACTTTCCTCCTTTGGTTACACAATGTCTCAGTTTCAGGCTTGTAGCCTTCTAGATCTTCTTCCAGTTCTTAGTAGTTTCCTTCCCCTACAAGTTATCTCCTTCAAATTACTGATACCTAGTCGGACTATCACCAAGCTCACCTAGGCTCAGCATGCAGAAATGGTGATTGCCATTTCCTGGTCTCTCTCAAAGGAACACCTACCATACATTTCTGGCTCTGCTTGACAATCTCCAATGATCTTGTGGAGTTTCAAGTTAGAGCCATGTTATTATTGCAAATAGGGAGCAAAAAACTGAAAGGGAAATCTTTATTTACAGATCCTGAGTTTATTCAAGGGTTCAAACTAGTAACTCACAAAACAGAGAAAAGAAACAATTACATTAACAACATACGTGAAATGAACAAAAATAAACTCTAGTTGAAAACCAGAAAATGGACTTCTCTATTGCATTTTAGAAAACAAAATGTGTTCTCTAAGGCAATCGACAAACAATGATCAAATGATTCACAATCAATGATTAGCCATTAGCCTCTTACAGATGCCTGTTGGGTCATTTTATACATTCCATCCTCTGTTGGGAACTCCTCCTATTGGACAAGATAAATCTTGTTACTAACGGTTTCCATTGGTAACTGTTTAATAGGTTCCATCAGAGCATCGGGATAACATCCAAACAAGGTTACCGATGTCCAATGACAACTGCCAACTCTTCGCACTTCCTATCGGGTCTTTGGTGTAACATCAAAATGGGGCTACCGATGACCGATGACTTCTCATACTGCTTCACACTTTCTATCAGGTCATCAACATAACATCAAAATGGGGCTACCGATGTCTGGTGGTGACACACACCGCTTTGCACTTTCCATTGGCTCATCGGGGAAACTTCACAACCTGACTTTCGATGGCCAATGACAACTTAGCATGGGAGTTGGTCTCATTGGGTTATTGGTGTAGGGTGAAAACCCCTCTTGTTGATCTCCGATACTCCATCCAGCGAACACGCTCCAAGCCAATGCTTTTGCATCGATATAACTTGAAATGGCTCCTCCCGATATACAAAACAACTCTCCGAACACCAACAACTTATTGGATCATTGGGGTAAGTGTTCACCACTCTAGCCGATACCTGATACAACCACTCCAAACTCTTGCAAACTCATCAGGGTAAGACTTGCCGATCGAGGTAGGTCTTGCCAATAAGAAAATTTCAAAAACTGCAAATAAACAACCATACCAATGGACTAGAGCTAGTCCTTATGTATTTACATGACCACTGGAAGGTCTCACAAGCCAAAATTGGTTAAGGGCATTTCAAACCTTAGGTGCTCCTGCACCACCCACTCACATCATGTCTAATGAGCCTGGATCCCATAACACTAGTACTTTTGAGCCTTGTGTTCATCCTCCTAGCAATGAGCAGATGTCACATAGGTCTGCCACAACTCCAGAGGAGAGACAACAACTCTATAATCATATAGTAGAGACACTCCAACGTACCCTAGATCATTTAAATATCACATTGGGAAATATGCATGATCAAAGAAATAAGCAAACAGATGAGATAATTAAACAGGTGCTACTTCATATGATTGACCTCATTGACGATTATAATCCATAAGACAATGTCAACATAGAGGAGTTCTCTAGATCCCTTTCATGTAGTGTATATGGTTCGGTGAAATGGGACACAGTGAATGATAGGGTTTCCATAGCTAATGTGAAAACCATGTTTCCTCATTATCAGGGCTTTGGTAGGGTGAAGGGTTATATGACTACCAGGTGCACAGATGCACTACTAGCACCTTTTATCTATCCTAGATAGTTGTCCACTCATCATAGGTGTCCCCAAAAGGTTGAGTTGCCCCTTTATTTCTACAAACAATTGTTTGCAGAGTTCTATTTGTTGGATGATGTTGACTACACCAATTTTCTGAAACATGTTGGGCAAGGGAAGGGCAAATTTTTCAGATAAGTTCAGATGACCTAGTGCACCCCCACCCATTAATAAGCAGGCATCGATTGGTCCAAACCTTGTGGTTCTTCCCAAGAGTGTGAATGTAGCACATGTTGTAGATAGTGTACTAGATGACACTAGACAATCCATATTTTCCAGTATTGCTACTATAGCCACAAAAGTGGATGAGATGACATCAGATTGGGTGGGTAGATATTTGTTGCACTCTCATGCTAGAAATGATGGAGCTCATGATGCATCAGTGAGTGATGATCCATATATTTGAGTAGACATACCATCACCGATGGATACTGCACACATGCATGACATAGATCCTTTACGATAGATGAGTGCATGCTTATCCAATGATCTTTTGGATTCATACTAGGTCATTATTATGGAGCATGGGATCCCACTAGAGGAGGCCCCATCATATGTTAGGCATGTACTCGGTATATCGATTACTTGTAGCTATGGTTGTGAGCATATATATTCTTAGCCTACTACTGCTGCACATCCCACTACCCCGCCCCAACATACAACAGTTGATAAGAATACACCTCCTCCTCCTCCTGTTTATTGTTCAGTTGATCGGGCCATAGTACTTGGTATGGGATTTCCGGGGATGTTCACTACCATGCTTATAGAGCAAGATAGTGAGGGTTATCATGTTGTCGTGGACTCCGTACATGATTCTGACATCAAGAGGATCAGATGAGCCTTACATGCTATAGGAGAGGTATGAATTATAATATATAATTTACTAATTTTAATTTAGCAATTTTATATAGCTACTTGATTGTACACATGAACTGCATAGATTAAATTACTTATATATTTGATTATATTTTTTCAACTATATAGGGTATCATGTTAGGGTCAATGTATGGAGATTTGGATGCTACCACTGACCTAAATGTTCATCAGTAGACACAGGTATATATAAAGTATAAATTGTTAATTTTTTTGTTTTTAAGTTCTATTTAAATGGATATCTAGGTGTTGATTAAATAATTTCAAGTTATTTAAATTATATATATCGAAAAAAATGTGTGCATTATCTAGGATGAGAGAGCATTGTGCATGATGAGCCATTCATCCTGCAAACATTCTAGAGTCCAACATGCATGTGACGGAGGTGTTAGAGACCTTGAGGTATGTTTATCTACAACCACGTACATGTACATGTTCAAGTAGATTCAATTTTATCTTTAAAATAAATTATATATATATATATACATATATACATATATACATATATATATATATATATATATACATATATACATATATATATATATGTACATATATACATATATATATATATATACATACATATATACATATATATATATATATGTACATATATACATATATATATATATATACATACATATATACATATATATATATATATATATATATTTAAAACTTAATAATGAATGTTTAAATAATGTACATGTGAGTTCATGTGTAATTTATACTACAGGCCCAAGGGGCAATGTTTGAGGATTTGCACATTGCCACCGACCCTGTTCATCAAGATACACAGGTATACATTATAACTTTAAATTAATTATTTCTTAAATATTGAAGTTCTATATTTAAAGGGTTAGGTTCCAAGTTATAAATATATGTGTATGTATATCTTAGAATATTTCAACATTGCAGGATGCACCACGATCATGTAGGTTGAGCTCTTCATCACATAGACATCCTAGAATCTTGCATGCACATGGTGGTGATGAAAGAGACCCTTCAAAGGTATGTTTGTCTACAAATATTCTCTTAATATATGTTACTTAAAAAAATTACTCTAGTATGAATTAAATGTTTAATGTATGAGTTTATGCATGCATACGCTATTGCAGGCGCAGGGGGCAATGTTTGAGGATTTCCACATTACCATCGACCCCATTCATCGGGAGATAGAGGTATACATTATAACTTCAAATTAATTATTTCTTAAATATTTAAGTTCTATATTTAAAGGGTTAGGTTCCAAGTTATAAATATATGTGTATGTATATCTAACAAAATTTCAACATTGCAAGATGTACCACTATCACGCAGGTTGAGCTCCTCATCACATAGACGTCCTAGAATCCTACATGCATATGGTGGTGATGTTAGAGACACTTCAGAGATGATTTTATCTACACAAATGCTCTTAATCTATGTTACTTAAAAAATTTACTCTAGTATGAGTTAAATTATTAATTTATGAGTTTATATGTGCATACTCTATTGTAGAAGCATGGACTGGGACGTGGTTCAAGATAGGGTCCTGAGTGACCCATTGTTTATATATGTGCATGTGCACACATTCTATAGACATTTCATACACATGTACTACAAATTTCATATGTGCATGTGTATTAGATATTTACTTTTCATATTTCATGTGTGTATGTGTACTACATATTTAATACATGTGTATGTGATATATATATATCTATATATATATATATATATTTATATGTGTATATGTATACATATATATGTATATATGTATGTATATATGCATGTATATGTGTATATATGTATATATGTATACATATATATACATATATATATGTATATATATGTATACATATATACACATATACATGCATATATACATACATGTGTACATATATACATATATATACACATATACATACATATATACATATATATATATATATACATATATATATATATATATTGTAAATCAGGAATTCGATTAACATCAAAGCAAATATCAATTAGCTAACCACAAAGCCAAATTGCAATGAAATAAATCCTAATTACAATCAATAGACATTTCATACATGTGTACTACAAATTTCATATGTGCATGTGTATTAGATATTTACTTTTCATATTTCATGTGTGTATGTGTACTACATATTTAATACATGTGTATGTGATATATATATATATATATATATATATATATATATTTATATGTGTATATGTATACATATATATGTATATATGTATGTATATGTGTATGTATATGTGTATATATATGTATATATGTATACATATATATACATATATATATGTATATATATGTATACACATATACATATATATACACATATACATACACATATACATACATATATACATACATATGTACATATATACATATATATACACATATACATACATATATACATATATATGTATACATATATACATATATATGTATATATATATATATATATATATATATATATATATATATATATATATATATATTGTAAATCAGGAATTCGATTAACATCAAAGCAAATATAAATTAGCTAACCACAAAGCCAAATTGCAATGAAATAAATCCTAATTACAATCAATAGAAGAATTGAAAACAAGACATTCAAAATAAATGAAAATCCTTCACCAATGTCCCTTTCAATTGACCTCCATCCTCCTTCTTTCTCCTTCAAATAGCGGATTTATGTGGATCTCACCTACAAGTGCAAAATGCAAGTATGAAAGCAAGCAACATTGACAAGATTAAAATTGTAGCATAAGGATACTAGAAGTGTGGTTGATTGATCCCTTTTGATTGAAGAAAATCATGCAATTTATAGACAAATTGGAGAGAGGACAAGATTAGCATGAGGAGATTTGAAAGGAAATTCAAATCAAGAATGACAAATTATGCACAAATTATGACAAGATTGACATGCAAGATTGATTGATTGACAAAAAATATGACAAATTATGACAAGATTAAAAGCTCATTCCCATGAAAAAAGGGAAGAGAGAAAATACCCTCCATGATTGCAAAAAATGGAAGCATAAACATAGGAGAAAATGAGGGAATGAATTTAGAGGAAATATTAGAAAAATTGAAGAAAATAAGAGAAATAGAAATTAGGAATTAGGAGAAATTAGCAAATTGGAAAATTGAGGAAAAAGATGAAATAAAATTTAGGTGAATTAATTAATAAGTTTTCATCCATTAATTAATTCATGAAAGAGACATAGGACTAAATAAATAGATTTATTTAACCCACCAAGAAGAAGAAAAGGATTAAATGAACAAATCATAAAACCCTAGAAATAAGAGGACAAGGAATTAGGTCAATACAACAAGAAATTAATGTAGGTTCGATCATGATTCTAATTGACAAAGGACCAATGTTGATAAATGATTGAGACTAGTTGACAAAAATCAATGACAAGTTGACCAAGACTGAAAAGGAGATCAAATTGATAGGTGCCAATTGATGAGGAAAAATGACTAATTGACCCAAATTGACATGATTGAAAAGGACAAGGATCGATGACAAATCGATCGCAAAATGACAAGATTGACAAGGACAAGGATCGATGATGAATCGATTGCAAAATGAAAAAATTGACAAGGACAAGGATCGATGATGAATCGATCGCAAAATGAAAAAATTGATAAGGACAAGGATCGATGACGAATTGATTGCAAAATGAAGAGATTGACAAGGAGAAGGATCGACCAAAATCATGACTGAAAATTGTTATCGACAAGACCTAATTTGAAAGTGAGAAAAATGAGGAATGCAGAAGAAGGACTCAATGCTCGCAAATGATAAAGACCAAGTGCGCAACATAGAAGAAATGTTAATGCGACGCAAGAACCCTAAAATAAGGCAATGCGCAAATGTTAAAGTATGACTCCGCAAGCGTTGACCATTTTTAGATGTCTACATTTTGCCCCTCTTTGAGACAGTGAGATTCTAAGCGTTGTTTCAAAGAACAATAATGAAAATGCCCCAAATAATAATAATGACATATGCATGCCCCCTTGAGGAATTGGCCGGAAAAAATCTAGAAAAGAGGCCAAGTGATCGATAAGAATGATAGAAGATGATAGGTTTGAACGGATCAAAAATCAGAGGTCGGATGCAAAAATTACAAGTAGTGGAAGGCGCAAAAGACCACGACCATCATAAGATGGAGAGTATGCACGTCCATCTAGGTACTGACAAAAATCTATGTAAGAGACAAGGATAATGAAAAGAGTTCATTTGCACTAGCCAAAGTGGAGGAGTTGTTGCTTAAGAAAAGGACCCTTGCAAAGAGATGATGAACATTCCAATGACAGATCACCTTGGGGAACATGTATACACCTACAGATGACCAGACGATGCAGGAGCAGTGGTATGTAGCTCAAAAACCCATATTGTCAATTTCATGCATTTTGCTTGATTGCGGGACACTGCGGGGCCCATAGGGGAGGGAAAAAGGGAGACTTGTGCCTGTGTGGGCGCATTTTGTGCCTGTGTAATGATGTTCTACGTCTATGTAAGGTACACAAGCACAGCTTAATGCTACACAAGTGCAAGACATGGTACACAAGCGCAATTGTGCACTTAGTACACTAATTTGACCAAAAGCAGTGCGTGGATGATCCCGAAAAGAGGGATAAGGGTAGGATAGGTCAAAATAGATTAAAAAAAAACCCTGATTGGTGCATGAAACAAGGAAATGTAGCCCTTAGGAGAAAACCCTAAAACTGACAAATTGTGCCCCAATTGTGATGCAGAGTTGATAGTATCCATTGATCGCGCGGGAGAACAAACCTGACTGCTTCATGTTGCGACACAGACTCAGGAGTATGGAGAAAGATACCTTAGCAAGACTTGGATTATACTATATTACGTACATTCCTGAGATTAGGGCAAACATAGGACTTCTCACCACATTGGTCGAGCGATGGCATTTAGAGACTTCCTCTTTTCATCTTTCGACTAGAGAGGCAATTGTGACACTAGAGGACGTGTGGCGTATCCTCCACATTCCAATTCATGGGGAGATGGTGGTGTATGACCCAGTGATAGGGAGAGACTCTTTGTGTAGATTATTCGAGTGTGACGTAGATGACCTTGATATCATAGAGAGGGATATCCATTGGAAGACCATGGCAATAGAGTATGATCAGTGATATGTGGTGATAGCAGTGGTTATGGCATGCCTATTAGCAGGTGACAAACAAGGACATGGATTCCCTCTTGGATGGGGAAGAGTGTTAGAGAAGATGGCGATAGAGGGGACTATATATGCATGGGGACCATGTGTGTTTGCCATGCTATATTTTCAGTTGTATCAGATAGCATATCAGAGGGTACAGACTTTGAGTTGTGGGGTCACACTTTTACAGGTATGGGCATTTGAACATATAGCCATATGTTGGCTAATTGCAAAGAGACAGGTAGTACCACATCAACCATATGTATATTGCTATGGGAGAGTGCTGAGATAGGGTCCATTTAGATACATATTGTATTGGTGACATGAGCTAGATAGGCTGAGAGATTTACATGGAGGCCATATCATGATTTCCCTGGATGGTTAGATGATAGTGGTGAGCTACAGTATTGCCGACAGGAGAGATACCTGATTGGATGACCAATGAATCGCTAGAGAGAGTCAGATGACAATTTGGAGAGAGGCAGGATGTATCAATAGGGACTGCACACTTTTCCCAATCTCACAGAGAGACGAGTCAATGGAGGAGGATGATTTAGCCACACATAGCATATACTGACTTCACACAACTACAACAGAGACAGTGGGATTGGAGATCAGATGTTGCAGATGCTGGGATGACAGAGGAGTATGAGCGATGGTTTACATGATGATGGCCAGTGCCATTGACGAATCCTAATATTCCGGTACCTAGGAGACAAGAGGACTTCCCACTCATTGGAGAGGAGGAGGAAGATGATGAGGATAGAGATAATGAGGAGGGAAATGATGAGGAGGGATATGATGAGGATGGAGATGATGAGGAGGGAGAGGATGAGGAGGGAGAGGATGAGGATGAGGGGGATGAGGAGAGTCCTAGGTGCATGCAGTGAGATGAGCTAGATCCAGTAGATCATGAGGCATTGTAGGATATACCCATAGGGCAAGAGTTAGCTAGCATAGAGGAGATGGAGATATGCAGGGCCACCATAGCGATTCAGCATGATTACATTGCCACATTAGAGGGACAGAATGCTATCTTGAGGACAGAACAAGATTAGTGGTCAGCTGAGAGGAACAGGTATAGAGCAAAGATAGCTAGGCTGATAGTGACTTGAGATATAGTTATAGCCCAGGCACAACAAGTAGAGTAGAGAGTGACTGAGTATGTTGGGTCGATTAGGGATGCTAGTGCATGTGAGATGGCACAGATGTTATTAGAAGCTGGAGATGAGATGCACCATTTTAGGACTTTATATGAGAGTGCAGTTCCACCAGAGTAGCGAGTAGCATCATATTGGTCATGATCGAGGACAGAGAGTAGGCAATGCTCTCAGAGGTCAGTGAGCAACAAGGGGGTGAGTGGACCTAGGAGACCACCACAACCAGGACCAAGAATAGGAGGGGCTTCATCCTCGAGACATAGCAAGGATGAGTAAGACAGAGGGAGCACCCAGTGATAGAGGCATGTGCTCCTTATGACAGGGACATTTGACATTATGTACTTAGCTTGCGGGCCTTACATAGGACAGACAGTCCAATTTTGTACTCCGATATTGTTTTGATATATAATATGATATGCAGCTATATGATGGGATGCAATGTGTTATGGCTTATGTTTACTTTCCATGTATGGATGTCTTATGCACTGTCTATGTACTATCTTTGGAACATGTATGAATGGTGTTTATGGTTTTGGATGCATTTAAGAGATGAAATGGATAAAATGCTTTTGTATGGACTTGATATAATGCAAATGTACGAATCAATGAATGCAGGATGCAACTTATGTTTTTGGAGATCAGAGAACTAAACTGAACGAACTACCCAGATTGATGGAAGAAATGTTAGTAAGAAGAAATTAGATAGAGGACAGTTAAAGATGAAGGAAAAATTGCTTTCGCAAATGCAAATAAGTAGGTGAGAACCTTTATTTAATGTAGCAAAGTGGATGCAGAGCATCATGGCATTGAAGGCCAGAGCTGGAATGCAACCCCTTGTGAAAAAGACAGACACATCACACACAAGGAATGAGTGAAGCATCCTAGGGTGCATACATCAAGGGTCAAGGTATGTGCGTTGTTCACAAAGCAAATGTACTTATCACAGACACCCAATGATATAGTTGCCCCAGTTTGTGACAAACATTCCACAAACAACAAACACACAAAAAAAAGAAAGGGACCATGAACCATCCCGGTCACTCTAAATCACTCAGTGACATCCTCGAGCAACATAGGAACATGATCAAAGCCAAAGATAAATCAATAAAAAGATAAGATGCACAAATTTAACCAAGTCAAACAAATAGTCTGATCGTCATTGTCAAAAGTGGAAAACAAGAATGATCATGCTATCTGGTTTCAGGGAATGCGGGACCCCGTCTAAGAAAGGACACAGTCTGGTTTTGAGTATACCACACCCTGTATAAGACCCATGATAATAATGACAAAGACAAATGATATTTGAGTGATTGACATGACAACTTTGATCAGTTTGAATACCTGGTTTGATTGAAAAGTTCATCTATTAATGCATGATTTCATGAAAGCGCAATATTTGATTGATTGTCATTGGATGTATGCTCAGCGATCTGTCTATGCTCAAAGGGGACCATTTATTGACAAAATGCAAAAAATGCCAAAGGAATTGTTTTTGGATTTTGATGTTTTGAAATTTTTTATTTTTTATTTTGTTCGTTTTTTAGTTCTTTATATGACTGTTTAGGGATTTTTTTCAGGACAGTATTTGATTTTTAGGGATTTTTTTAGGACATTATATGATTTTTAGGGATTTTTTCAAGACATTATATGATTTTTAGGGATTTTTTCAGGACATTTTAGCTGAAAATGAACACATGATTTTTTTGATGTTTTTGAATGTTTTCAGGATTTTTTCAATTTTTTTGATTATTTCAGGACATTATTTGGTTTTTTTTTGGGATTATTTCAAGACATTATTTGGTAAGAAAAACTCCAGTAATTGATCATGACAAGGAGCACACACCCAATGAAAATTTGAAAGACAGATACAGCGACCAAGACCGAAACATATGCACAAGGACTGGAAACCTGAGTATGCAAGACAATGATGTTGACCAATCACAGGCCTAGAACAGGACATTGGGTCAGGGCAAGGATAAGTGTGATAAACCTGCATGGGGGAAAGTATAGCTAGGGGTCATGATAGATAATGGAGCAATAGTCTTTTACACATGGTGCCTGTTTACCAGGTTTTCACCATGGTACTTGCCCAAAGTGCCTGTTTGCCAAGTTTTCACTAGAGGGCGAATGATTTTTCTTTACTTACTTTTTGTTTTTCAATTTTTCACTTTTTTTTTTGTTTTTTTGTATTTTTCACTTTTTTGATTTTTTTGTATTTTTTTAAGATCATATTGAAGAACTGCTGAAAGAAAAAACTATGCCCAGTACTTTTGAAGGTGCATGCTATTTATAGGATCTAACAGAGGTTCACTGTCTAGGGTTGCAAGCTGATATGCCCCCAGACCATAGGTTGCAGTAACTATGAAAGGCCCAACCCAATTAGGCTCAAATTTTCCTTTGATGATGTCAGTAGATTGTGTATTCTTTGGGTTTGCCTTTAGGAGCAAATCTCCCACTTCAAAGTGTTTCCCTTTGACCTTCTTATTATAAGAGCGACGGAGACGGTTTTGATATGCATGCAAATGTGTTAGGGTTGTCTGACATTTCTCATCTAACATTTCAAGCTAATGCAGCATAGAGACTCTATGCATCTCATCATCAATCAAATGTTGTAGGGAAACATGCAAAGAGGGAATTTCCACTTCCAAAGGTAAAATGACTTCCACACCATACACCAAGGAATAAGGTGTTGCGCCAATAGGTGTGCGGATGGAAGTGCGATAAGCCCATAGTGCTGGATTCAACTGTACATGCCAATCGTGACCAACGTCATTGACAACCTTTTTCAAGATCTTAATGATGGTTTTATTTGATGCTTCAGCTTGACCATTACTTTGTGGATAATAAGGACTAGAGAAATGGTGTTGGATGCAAAATTTGTCACAGAGTTCCTTGACATCTTTATTTTTGAATGGACGGCCATTATCTATGACTATTGCAAGGGGAACCACATATCTACATATGATATAATTTAGTAGAAACCTTGAAATTTGAACACCAGTGATATAGGTCATAGGGATAGCCTCGATCCATTTTGTGAAGTATTCTGTGGCTGTGATGATGAATTTGTGTCCATTTGCAGATGTCGGGTGAATCTTGCCAATAAGATCCAATCCCCATTGAGAAAAGGGCCATGGAGATATGACAGAGTGAAGTTCTTGGGTTGGTGCATGAATGTAATTTTTGTGTATTTGACATTTGTAGCATTTCTTGACAAAATCATGAGCATCCTTTTCCATAGTGGGCCAATAATATCCAGCATGAACCAACTTTTTAGCTAGACTCAGACCATTGAAATGGACCCCACATATACCATCATGAACCTCGCGTAAAGCCATTTGCGCCTTGTCAGAATACAAACACCTGAGGAGGGTGTGATCAAAGGAACGACGATAAAGGGTATCTGCGATGATGACATATTTGGCAGTTTGGCGTATGAAGGCTCGGCGTTGGTTAGAGGAAAGGTTAGGTGGTAAGGTGTGGGATTTCAGATACTGATAGATGTCATTGTACCTTGGGGAATTAGGACCAACAAGAACACACATCACATCTGCTATCAAAATTTCAAAAGAAGGGACAAGCAATTGTTCGACCAAAAATTCACATTTGTCCATATTGTGGGGCATATTTAACATGGAAGCAATAGTTGCCATAGCATCTGTTGACTTGTTTTGTATTCTTGGAACTTGACTAAAATGGATATCAGTAAATTTTGTCTTGAAGAAATCCACCATATGCTTGTAGGGAAGAAGCTTTTCATCCTTTGTTTCATAGTCATCATTCACTTGATGGATGACTAACTGGGAATCTCCATAGACTTGCAAATGTGTATTGTTCCATTGGATCGCTACTCGGAGTCCTATGACCAAAGCTTCATATTCTACAATATTATTGGTACAATGGAAAGTTATTCTGTAGGATTTTGGAATAGCATCACCTTGAGGGGTTACAAATAAAATACCTACCACTGACCCAAATTTGGTATGGGATCCATCAAAATATAATTTCCATTCATTAGAAGATGTGACAGCAAAGACTGATTCATCTGGAAAATCAGTCAACATTGGATGATCATCAGGAATAGGTGCCTTCGCAAGTTGATCTGCTATGATTTTTCCTTTTATTGCCTTTCTCTCAATGTACTCAATATCAAACTCACTTAGGATCATAACCCACTTTGCCAAGCGACCTGTCAAAGCTGCCCTACTAAGCAAGTATTTCAAGGGATCAATTTTTGCAAGTAGCAATGTCTAATGATTTAACATATAGTGTCAAAGCTTCTATGTTGCAAATACCACTGCTAAACATGCTCATTCAATAGTTGAATAATTCAGTTCATAGCCCACTAGTGTCCGACTGATATAATAAATAGCCCATTCTTTGCCTTTCTCATCCTGTTGGGCTAAGAGAACTCCCAGTGTCATTTCAGTTGCAGAGATATACAATATGAATGGCTTCCCTACTATAGGAGGCATTAGAATAGGTGGCGACATCAGATAATCCTTGAGAGTTTGAAATGCTGATTGACATTGCTCAGTCCATTTAAAAGTGACACCTTTATGCAATAAATGTTGGAAAGGATGACATTTGTCTGCCAATTGAGCTATAAACTGGCGGATTGACTGTAACTTCCCTTGCAGACTTCTTAGTTGATGGAGATTGGGAGGAGGAGGCATATCCGTTATTGCTTTAGCTTTTTTAGGGTCTACTTCGATGCCTCTATGAGAAACAATGTACCCTAACAATTTACCGGCTGTGACACCAAAGACACATTTCTTTGGGTTGAGTCTGAGCTTGTAGGTTTCCATTTGATCAAAGATTGGGCCAAGGATGGCTAGATGACTATCTCTTGTGATGGATTTGCATAATAGGTCATCAACATAGTCTTCCATCAAAGTATGCATAAAATCATGGAAAATCATTGTCATAGCTCTTTGATATGTTACTCTAGCATTTTTAAGGCCAAAAGGCATCACATTCTAGTAGTAGGTACCCCTTGCACATGTGAATGCAGTCTTATGTTGATCTTCAGGAGCAATGTGAATTTGATTATATCCGGAAAAACCATCCATCAATGATAGCATCTCATATCTGACAGTCATGTCAACTATGATGTCTATATTCGGCAATGGAAAGTAATCTTTAGGGCATGCTTTATTGAGATCCCTAAAATCCATACAGATTCTTATGCCCCCAGTTACTTTGCTAACTGGTACCAAATTTGAAATCCAATCTGCATAATCAATTGGTCTGATAAAGCCCACATCTAATAATTTTTTGAGTTGTACTTTGACTAAGAGGGCCACCTTGGGATGCATCTTTCTGAGTTTTTGTTTGATGGGTTTGGCATCTAATTTTAATGGCAAATGATGAAGGACTAATTCTGGATCAAGGTCGGGCATATCTGCATAAGACCATGCAAAATTGATCTTCTTCTCAAGAAAGAAATTGACAAAATCTATCTTTTCTTGTTTTGATACAGAAGCAGCAAAATGAATGACCTTAGGGTTGTCAGGTTTACCTAGATTTATCTCTTTGGCCATTTCCACAAGCAATGTTGATTTATCCTGACTTGATGAGGGTATGTCCAATCTTCCACCTTTGGGCACCTCAAAGAGGTTTTCACCCGTAGGTATGTCTTTTATTTTTACTTTTCCATGGTCAGAGAGTGCCTTATGATTTTCAGTCAAAGACCCATTCTTTTGATTTTTTACTTTTTCTTTTTCTTTATTATTTTTATGACTAGAAGATGGAGTTGACTCCCCAAAATATGTTGTGGAATCTAAATCAATAGCAAACCCTGCCTTATGATCACCTTGTGGTATGCCTTCCCATAGTCCAAGGAATTTTGCAATTGCTTTGTCATTTTGAAAACAATCCAATTTGAGTGGTTCTTGTTGGTCATGTTGGATAAGCTGTGGATAGAGAAGGGGTATGTCATCATTAGTTTCAAGGAGATTTAGGGCCGAGATGGTAAGGATAAGAATGTCCATGGTATCGCTATCTGAACTGCTCATATCTGATTTGAAGCTTGGGTCCCAGAATGACTCTAACCAAGCATTAGGACACATTTTGGGAGGGGAAGTTATTTCATGTTTGTCTTCCATGGGCAAATCATCAGGGTCAAGGAAAACATTTTCAAGGGCATAGGAGCTAGAAGAAAAAGAACTCCACTCCCATTCATTGGAATCAATTTTAGGTTGGGTATCCTCAGGTGTTATTTCATCATCAAAGTCATGCCCCTTTCCACATGTGGTCACTTTGGTAGATGAGGTTCCAATTCGCAATGGTACAAAACCTAACCCTAAAGTTGGATGTTGCATCTTAGGTATAATAGGTTCTAGTCTTCCATTCTTATCAGGGCCCAAACCACTACAGCTATCATATCCCTTTTTCTACAATATAGTAAACCCTTTTCCATACCGCTCCACTAGCAACTTGATAGGTGGTGTATCAGTTTGATCCTTATAAAGCCAATCTATTACATCATCATCCAAAGTTTCCTTGTTAAGTTCACCCCATTTTGTAAATGTAGTGGGGGGTTGATATTGAATGACTATCGTAGGTTCCTTTTGCAACAAATGTGGTTTGCCATGTGATTTTGGAGATATTGGTAAATTCCCAATGAGGAATATTTGAGCCATTGAATACTCTTTGCATCCTTGGTCCTGTATCTTCAATTTTCCTTTGATAGCATCTAACAACTCATTAGGATCCAGATAATTATGTGAGTGGGCCTCTCTATTGACTGAGACTTGTTGCTGCAGGGAATCCTTTAGATTAGCACAAAATTGAAATGGATTACGATCTCCTGGAATTGTTATCTCAGTCCCATTGTAAGGATATTTTAAACACTGATGGTAAGTAGATGGAACTAATTTCATTGCGTGAATCCACGAACCACCAAGAATCATATTGTAAGGGAGATCGAGGTCTAGGACCTATAGGAAAGTGTTTTCTATCACTGGACCTACTCTGATAGGCAATGAAATTACCCCTTTAGATGGGTGCTCAGCATCATCATATGCTTTGATTGTTATTCTTTTGGAAGAATCAATGTCATTTTCTATATAACCAAGACCAATGACTACTCTCAAGGTTGCTCCACCATCTATCAAGACTCATCGGATCTTGCAATTATGGACAAAGACTTCAAGATGTAAAGGTTCATTATGAGAGAGCTTATCAGGGGAAATATCGTTATCAGAAAAGGCAACATGTTGGGAAACAACTAGATGTCCAATTCAGGCTTGAAACTGGTCAGCATCAATGTCTGTCGGGACAGTGGACTTAGTTAAAGCTTTATCTAGGACTGTGCGATGCATAGGGGACATTTTCAACAACTCAAGAATTGATATTTGTGCAGGTGTCTTTCCGAGATGATCTAGGAGATTATACTAACTCGTAGGAGTTGATTTTGGAGGAATTACAGGAACTCCTTTCAAGACTATTTTGGATCAACGAGTGGTGACTGCGCAAGAAGGACCTTGTCCCTTTATTCTTATGGTGGAAACATACTCATTTGATGCTCTAAAATAATTGATGATATTGTTATACCTAGTATTTGCATAATTAATATTCGCTGTTTGGGTAGAGTTTGAAGAAGATGCTTTGCCCTTGTCATGATCAAGCAAAGGAGTTTTGAAAATTGTATGATCAGTGTTAGAGGTTGCATTGGGTGGGTCTACCTCAATTACTCCTTGATCTAACAAGTCTTGAATCATATGTTTCAATTGAAAACACGATGCGGTTTTATGTCCTTTTGACCGATGGTATTCACAATATGCATTATCATTCCACCAATGCGGCTTTACCAATGGTTCTTCCTTGACATCTGGTAACTTGATAAAATTTGCTTGTATTAATTGTTTCATTACTAACTCAATAGGATCTCCCAATGGTGTAAACTGTCGAGGAGGCCCATCCCTTGATCTAAAAGGTTTTTGTTGCTAGTTTTGTTGCTGACCTTGTTGTTGATTATACTGTTGGTATTGCAGCTGTTGAGTAACATTGTTTGCTTGTGTCAGATTTTGTTGCATAGCCAACATATTAGGAGCACTCAATTTCTTTATCATGAACATGGGTTGATTTGCATTCATTGCTCTTGCATCGACAACTCCATCATTAGTGACATTCTTGTTTTTGTACCAAAATCTAATTTTCTCCCCTGAGTTGTTTGTGTTATCACTGCCTTTGTTGAGTTTAATGAGTCCCTTAGCTACAAGAGCACTTTCAATATTCATCCCTTTCTTATTGAGCTTCTCAATGGTACTAGGACTTTTCAATTTGAGCTCATACATCATTTCTGGGACCAAATTTTGAATAAATAAGTTCACTTGTTGTTCTTCAGGTATATCTAGGGAAGAACGACTATACAAGCTTCGCCATCTTTGCAAGAAAGTCACTAATGGTTCACCTTACTTTTGCTTGGTGTTGCATAAATCTGAGATGGTCACTTCACTGTCAATGTTGAATGCAAAGTGAGATATAAACTTTTGAGCCAATTTTGACCATGTCTTTATGTTCCCTGGTAAATGCGAATACCAATCCATGGCTTGTCCTATGAGACTTCGTGCGAATAAGTGCATCAAATATGTTTCCTCATAGCTCACTTCAGTACATGCTGCAAAAAATGCTCAAATATGGTCTTTTGGATTGCCGTTCCCTTTATATTTCTCAAAATTAGGTGCCTAAAAATGCTCAGGAAAGGGGGGCATGTACAGGCTCTTGTCAAATAGATTAGGACATAAGTCTTCATCTATGTATAATTTCTGTCCCTTTGGTTTCCAATGCATCGACTTGTCATTGCAACTTCTCAAGCTATTGTGCAAATGTGTCAGGTAGCAAAGATTTTGGAAGTTCATCATTCACTCTTGGGTGTGTTCTTTGTCGATACATCATGCTCTCCATTAGTTGTTGATGCTCTAAAATTGTTGTCTTTGGTGTCTCTGGCATATAAAGTTCTTGATACAACTCTTGTTGCTGTGGTTGTGCCATATCTTAACATTGACCCTTTTGCTATGCCTCTTGTGGTGGGATCATCATTTGTAGCCTTGGTTGATATTGCAGTTGAGGGTGTTGTTGATATTGCATGGACATCAGTTGTGGTTGTGATGTATGATAATTTGTTTTTCCTAGCCCATATTGAGGCACATGTTGTGGTTGATGTTGACGAATCAGAATTTGCTAACTTTGTGCCAACTGTTGTTGTCCTAATGTAAATCCCATCATTTGCAAAAAACTTTGTTTGGGAAGTTTCTATTGTTTCTCCTTGAGATGGGGGATGGCACTTGCATTGACTTGCTGTGTTGTTTGTCCAATCCATTGTGGTGGTTGCAAGTTTGAATTAACTTGTAATGGTGCAGAGGACAATGCAACATGTTGTTGAATGTAATATTGTTGTTGTTGTGCATTGCTTGTTTGTGCATTCGATTGTGCCTTTTGTGCATTCCTCAATTGTTGCAACACTTGTTGTTGGTGCACACCACTATTTGTGGCTCTTTGTGTTGCCACTATCGAAGGATCTGTCACAATATTTTGCATAACAGGTACTTGAGTATTTGCCAAACACATTGAACTTGATGGGACATATAAACTTTGTTGCATTGTAGATTGTTTTGAACATTTGTAAGATCAGGCATTCCAGTTGTAAAGCTTTCTTGCATCTTAGATTTTGATCCACTTGTAATTATTCGAGGAATCATTTCTCATTGAGGGAAAGCTGTCAACATTTGTGTGGCCATCATTTGATCTTGTGTTAAAGGTGTTGTATTAAATAATGGATTGTTTATTGTTTCAAATGGTGACTTTTGTGGGATAGTCACTATCAACGTTTTGAAGCACGTTTACTCATCAAGGTGTGTTGAGGTTCTTGTTGCACATTTTCTTTGTTTGGATGTGGAGAGAAACTTAACAGCTCACCACCTTGTTGTTTTTGCACATTAATTTGCTCATCTAAGGAGGTCACATTACTCATCATATCAAGATATTTTTGTTGAAACATCTTAAAGACCTTGTTCAAGAATTTATCCATCTTTTTTGTCAACTTTGGATCTTTAAGGAACATATCAATATCATCGGAAGCATCAGAATTTGATGAAGAATCTGGTAAAACATTTGGATTTATTTCTTGTTGAATGCCTTGATCTGAACCAAATCCTTGTGAAAGAGTTTGTTCCTCATGTAACGTTTGAGTTTGAATTTCATGTTGCAGGTTCAATTGATTCTAGTCAAAAGGTGCATTTTCCCTTGGCATTGGTGGAACACTCCCATATCCTAGTTTCATGGGTACAAACACTGGCTCATATAATGGAGGTTGTCCAAGTTGAATCATTCCATATTGTGGCAACGATGTGTTTGACGAACCTTCAATTTGTAATGTTTGATTAGGTTGAAACTGTGAGTTTGATACGTTGTCAATGGGTTGATATGTTGGTTCGCCCATCTTCTTAGATTTTGACCTTGTTTCAATAGGCATGTCACTATGCAAATGCAATATTTTTGGGATTTTTTTATTTATTTTAAAAGGATGATGTATGATATGCAACTAAATGCAACCTAAATAGATGAAAATGTAATCTATGGCAAGAATGCAACCTATGTTTTTGTTATTTTTCAAGATTTGGACAAACTTTTTGGAATGCAAACTTAAAGACTCAACCTTGGGAAGTTGAAATGAAGCCAAGACCTTAAAGGACAAAGGACCAAATGACAATAGGACAAATTGACAATGTCTCACCTATATGCTTGGATACTAAGCTAGGTTTGACAAAAATGATATTAATGAAAGGACAAATTTTAGACAAGGTCAAGACTCCCTAACAACAACTTAGGGTATCATCCAAAGTTTTGATTTTTTTAAAGTTTGACAAACCAATTTTTTGAGACTAAATGCAAGAAGGAAATGATTATGAAAATGACTTAGGATGACATGAAAATGATCTAAGGATATGATATGACAAGATGAAGCCAAGACAAGATGACAATATAATGATAAGGATATGCGAAGACCAATGACTTGGAATATGCAAAATGCAACCTAGGCAAGACCTAATTTTAGCATGACAAGGATAATGCACGAATGTCACCTAAATGGAAATCTAGCTTGGATATGACAATGAAATGCAAACTTAGGGAAGTGATTTTGAACCTAAGTGCAAAATGAGAATGCTTGCAATGAAAAGGACTAAAGTGAAGGGAGATGACAATATGCCCTAGGACCTAAGTTGGACTATGCAAAACCTAGCCTAAAGTGACATGAATTTTGAAACAAAGATATTCAATGTTTTGACAAGCCATGTTAAAATGTTGGATGAATACTTGGAGAAATTTGGACTCTTGTTTGGATTTTGTTTTGAATTGAAGGTTGTTGATTTTGAAAACCCAAGTAGATTATGAGCACTTTTGAAAGTTTGTTTTTTATTTAACTTTTGACAATCACGGAAGACAAAATGTTTGTTTGACTTTGACACAAGACAATCAAGAACATTCACAACAAATCCTATGGCTGGAAAGGGCAATATCTATTGAATCCTCTAACCATAAAATACATCACTCAGCCGGATAGCTAGACACTTGGTAGCACTAGCTCCCCCTTACAGTGCACTCACTTCTCGGGCATACCAAGCTTCGAGTTCAAGTGGCATCACTTCCCAAGAACTTGCTATCTCTAACTAAGGAGTACATGAGAGGTGTCTTTGGCATGTACGTATCACAATGCTTGAGCCAACAGATAGAAGGATTTTGGCATCTAAAAAACAAGAGGTTCTAGTAAGGGCATCCGTTCGGGTGGGTATTGATCTGACGAATAAATCATCGCAATACCATTCCAGCACCCATTGTCTACAACTTTCGTTGCATCCACAGTTATTTAGAGTGGTTCACAAGAGCTTGGCTTTAGCTTGTCACCACTTTGGGTCGTTCCCTCTCACCAATGCTTGTGCGAAGTGCCAGGCAGATTAGGAGGCAGGCCCAATTCTAAGGGTTAAAACATGCAAACAATTTAAAAACAAACAAAGCATGCATGGTGTTCATTAACCTTTAAGAAATGAAATGTGCAACTACTTTAAAAATTGCAAGCAAGATGTTTTAGTGAGAATCTTTGACCACATCCTACATAAGATTTGTTAGTAGTTGTATTTTTAGTCTTCGTCACATGTAATGCCAAGATACTGCACAGAGAATCAGTACCAAAAAAAAAATAGAATGCAAGTAATAGAATGAAAACAAACTAATTTGCAAGTAAAAACACCGATTTTACCTCTGTTTCTGGCCTTACATAGGCGCAAAATGTCTCAACACAGGCACAAAATGCATCAACACAGGCATAGAATGTATCAACATAGGCACAAAATGCATCAACACAGGCACAAATCTCATCCACATAGGCACAAATCTCATCAACACAGGTGCAGAATGCCTTGACACAGGCGCAGAATGCCTCAACATAGGCACAAAAGTGTCCAGAAAGCTCTGACTCACCCTATTTCTTGAGTCTTTCACCTGCAAGTCAGCTCAAAAGCACTCAAAACATGGTTAAGGGGTTAGTTCACATCGGGTTCACCAAAAATGTAAATTAGGAATTTGATTAACATCAAAGCAAATATCAATTAGCTAACCACAAAGCCACATTGCAATGAAATAAATCCTAATTACAATCAATAGAAGAATTGAAAACAAGACATTCAAAATAAATTAAAATCCATCACCAATGTCCCTTTCAATTGACCTCCATCATCCTTCTTTCTCCTTCAAATAGCAGATTTATGTGGATCTCACCTACAAGTGCAAAATGCAAGTATGAAAGCAAGCAAGATTGACAAGATGAAAATTATAGCATAAGGATACTAGAAGCGTGGTTGATTGATCCCTTTTGATTGAAGAAAATCATCCAATTTATAGATAAATTGGAGAGAGGACAAGATTAGCATGAAGAGATTTGAAAGGAAATTCAAATCAAGAATGACAAATTATGCACAAATTATGACAAGATTGACATGCATGATTGATTGATTGACAAAATTATGACAAATTATGACAAGATTAAAATGTCATTCCCATGACAAAAGGGAAGAGAGAAAATAGCCTCCATGATTGCAACAAATGGAAGCATAAACATACGAGAAAATGAGGGAATGAATTTAGAGGAAATAGTAGAAAAATTGAAGAAAATAGGAGAAATAGAAATTAGGAATTAGCAGAAATTAGCAAATTGGAAAATTGAGGAAAAAGATGAAATAAAAATTAGGTGAATTAATTAATAGGTTTTCATCCATTAATTAATTCATGAAAGAGACCTAGGACTAAATAAATAGATTTATTTAACCCACCAAGAAGAAGAAAAGGATTAAATGAACAAATCATAAAACCCTAGAAATAAGAGGACAAGGAATTAGGTCAATAAAACAAGAAATTAATGTAGGTTTGATCATGATTTTGATTGACAAAGGACCAATGTTGATAAATGATTGAGACTGGTTGACAAAAATCAACGACAAGTTGACCAAGACTGATAAGGAGATCAAATTGATAGGCGCCAGTTGATGAGGAACAATGACTAATTGATCCAAATTGACATGATTGAAAAGGACAAGGATCGATGACAAATCGATCGCAAAATGACAAGATTGACAAGGACAAGGATCAATGACGAATCGATCACAAAATGACAAAATTGACAAGGACAAGGATCAATGATGAATCGATCATAAAATGACAAAATTGACAAGGACAAGGATCGATGACGAATCGATCACAAAATAACAAGATTGACAAGGAGAAGGATCGATGACAAATCGATCGCAAAATGACGAGATTGACAAGGACAAGGATCTACCAAAGTCATGACTGAAAATTGTTATCGACAAGACCTAATTCGAAAGCGAGAAAAATGAGGAATGTAAAAGAAGGACTCGATGCTCGCAAATGATAAAGGCCAAGTGCGCAACATAGAAGAAATGTTAATGTGACACAAGAACCCTAAAATAAGGCAATGCGCAAATGTTAAAGTATGACTCTGCAAGCATTGACCATTTTTAGATGTCTATATATATATATATATATATATATATTACATTTTTGAAAGTTAAGTGTTTATGTATATTTTAGTTGTTCATTGTTAAACAAATTTACTCATTAAAATTTAATTTAGTTGTTCATTTTAGTTAAGTGTTTATGTATGTTTAATGAATGAACTTAATTTTTTTTATGAACTTATATCTATATATTTAAATTTTATGAACTTATCCATGACGGAAATATCCCCTTAAATCCCCTTAAGACCACTTAAAACACCTTAGGACAATATAATTAGATGAATCCAAACAACATAATTAAATAAAACCATATATGTGTAAATATAAATTAAATGAATATGTATATGAATAAAATGAATCCATGCATGTGTAAAAATATAAAAGAATCTATGACGCAAATATCCCCTTAAATCCCCTTAAGACCACTCAAAACACGTTAGGACAACATAATTAGATTGAAATTTAATTTAGTTGTTCATTTTAGTTAAGTGTTTATGTATGTTTAATGAACTTATTTAAAAAATTTAAAGAACTTATATCTATATATTTAAATTTAATGAACTTATATCCATCACGCAAATATCCCCTTAAATCCCCTTAAGACCACTTAAAACACCTTAGGACAACATAATTAAATGAATCCATACAACATAATTAAATGAAACCATACATGTGTAAATATAAATTAAATAAATAGATAGATGAATAAATGAATCCATGCATGTGTAAAAATATAAATGAATCCATGACACAAATATCCCCATAAGACCCCTTAAGACAACATATATATATATATATATATATATATATAGATGATCTCTTGGATCATTCATATCTATAAATGAATGGATACATGTATACATACATTTAAAGATGATTTAATAGGTGATTCACACATTGAAAATGCAAGCTACCTGTGTAACTATATATATACATGTGTAACTATATATACAACATAATTAAATGAAATTATACATGTGTAAATATAAATTAAATGGATACATAGATGAATAAAATGAATCCATGCATGTGTACAAATATAAATGAATCCACACATGTGTTTAAATGACCCCTTAAGACAACATGTAATGAAATGAATCCATACACATAAATAAAATTAAATATTAAAATCAATACATACATGTTAAATGCATAGACACAAAATATTTAATTTAAGAATAAAACATGTAAAATCATTGTATAAAATGTAAAATAGATGCATCAGCAAAACTAAATTTCCACAAGTTATCCGAATGTAAACATGTCCAAATATCTAAATATATATGAGTTTATCAAAATAAGACCTATCTAGTATAATTTACTTATTCAAACATGACAAGTGAACTTAAAGCTCTTGGTACATATAATCTAGATCCTCCCTATCTTTATTAATCTCTAAAAAAATTTCATGATCTTCAATAGGAAACCTCCACTTTTGGTTGCCACGTCCTCTTTTTAGCAATGTGTCCAATTGCAATCTTGTCGCTATTACTAAGTGACTGTAGCGTAGAAATTTTTGGCCAGGCATATAATCAATGAATATTACACCATTTGTATCTATCTTTATTTGTTGATTATAGGTTCCTTCAACAACAACTAAACTACTCGGATATTGTTGTACATCATCATAATTGACTAATTCCAATAACTTGCATTTTGGTTGTGTGCATCTCAGTAGATAATAATCTACACTTTGAGTATTGTCAGGATCAACAATCACTGCAAAAATATCACCTATGAAAATAGACCACATGTATATATATTTGAAACAATTTTTTTTTTTTTTGATCGGTAATTGGCCGAAGCCTGAATAGCTTTTGACTGGAGCTACAAACTAGTTGAGACACAGTAAGGGGCCCCATCCCAATTACATATCTTTGAATTATTATTATTATTATTATGTTTGATTAGATTGACCCCAAGACCTTCCCCATCCTATGGAAGGCCAAGAGTCACAACTTAGAATTCCACTTCAGATGTCCATATTGGGAATTGAACTTGGGTCTCCACAATGAGAACCCATTGTTTTAACCAGTTAAGGTCAACCCTTTGGATATATTTGAAGTAATATTAGTTCATTATACATTTTAAAATTAATTTTGAAAAATATTAAATTAAATAATAATTTAAAAATCTGTACGTGTACATATATAATTTACAATATATGCATGCACACACATGTAACAACTAAATTAGAAACACGTTCATAATCAGCTGAATATAGAGGATCATGAATATCAATAATCTCACTATCTTTGTAAGGAGGCATTGTGTAAAAAATTTTCATTTCCCATTGCAAAACATATCCATTAGCAATATTCTAACAATGAGTAACTGTGTTGTTCGCAATCCAATCAACACAAAAGCATGATTTTTGCTCTTGCAAGAATAACATGAGGCTTGCTAAATCTCATAGTCATGATGATGAAAACTTCTAGTACCATTAATTGATTGACAATTATAAAGATTTGATCAATCAATATCTCATAATACAAATTATTTAGTCCATTTTAGTTCATTTCACACATATGCTTGTACATATATATATATATATATATATATATACACAAATTTTAAAAATAATTCAAGAACACTTGAATGTTTAAGAATATTTATATATATATACGTTTAACTTCCCAAAAATAATGCTTGTTGTAAGTTGTATCATGACCAACAAAATGATTTTTGCATCATTCAATAATATCATTAGAATTATGTATGGTGTTACTTGTACAGAAGCTCTCACTTTAGAAAATTGGACAACCCATGTACACACACACACACACACACACACACACACACACACACACACATATATATATATAACCCATGTACACACACACACATAGATATATATATATATATATATATATATGAAGAGAATTAAAAGTGTACACAAATATGAAGAGAATTTACTTGCAATTTCATGTTGCCAAAGTGCACGCGTCACACATGCTCCTGCTCCATCATTATCTCCTTTTTCATGTCCACTCTCAAAGAAGTTCCACAAAAACTTTATGCTACATTGAGCATGTTGTAGGGATAACCACTTAAAAGATTTTGCAGACTTAAATTACCCTGACATGAATAACATATATATATTTAAAACTTTGACCTGTTATATACAATCAAATCATATATAAGAAAAAAATCAACTTATAATCAATTTTAAATCTAATGTAGTTACCGACACATCCATCCGACCAAATCAAATGTTGTGTACATTCTATCCCACAGTCTTTAATATCTTCAAAAATATTCCAAAACAATGTGCTACATAGCTCCTATTATGACACATATCATCACTGATATAGAAATGAACCTCCTTGATGATAATGCATTCATTTTCAGTACTCTCTATACCATCCACCTAAAATTTTGCATGTCTATAGCAAACTTGTACAAATATTGAAACTTGACCAGAATGATAATATTGCCTTTGAATTTATGTGTGAGGACTGAATGTATAGTTCTCAGAGAAATCTACAATTGAAAGAATACAACATGGTGGAAAAAAATTCTTTGAATCACGAAACTATTTAGCCTACCATCTTGCACCATGACAATGTTGGATATGTGAATATATCATATTACAAAATTTATCTATAAACTAAATGTAGGGCAATTCACTCTCTTTCAACATATTCTTTTTGGATTCAGTTCCCGACTTACTTTAGTATGTCTCGTATTCAAATCTCTTCCATATAACTAGTGCATGAATATCAATATTCTTAATTTGCAACACAAACTTACTAAAAACTCCACAATCATTGCATTCACCTTTTATACATTGTATTTTGAACTCATCTGAATCTTCTAATTTATCACATAAAATAGACTTCACAAATTGTATTGTACTTGTAGGAATGACTATATTTGGATTAATTGTTGCCATGAACTTCTTATATGATTGCAAGTGTAGATTAAATTCAACATGATTTCGACAACAAAAAGTTTCAAGTACCTTATTTATGCATACAAAGAAAGGATACAATCTCTCAAACATCCTTTGGCAAATCTTTACATCTAAAAATTCTTTCTAGAATGATTCAAACATTTTACTTTTTGTTGTATCTAAGAAATGTTTTGGATGTGTAATCTGTTTACCATCTTCATCTATCACCTATATAGTGTCCCTTCTATTGGAAGAAACATGAGATTGGTTGGTCCAATAATCAATGACCTATCTTTTTACATCTGTAGAAATTATGTCTTTTCTAGGAACCCTACAGATATTTACCCAATTATTTTTAATGTTTTCATCCAAAATATTTGTCTTCCTAATGTATCTTTGAATAGTTCTTCTGGATACATGCATTAATTGAGAAATTTCATTAACTTGATTTCTATGAGTCAATTTCTTACTAGTAATCATAGTCATCAATTCTCTACGTGCAACACTTAAATCAACACCTCAACTTGTGTTGTCAATACAATTCAATGCTTCTTGTAAATTTTCAATTATAGTTTCTTTTACTAATGTATTAGGAGAAATTTCCTTATTATCAACACCCAACAACTCCAAAATAGGTTTCATTTCCCTTTTCCTAAATAACTTAGCAAATAATTGTACTCTTCCAATAATAGACTTATTATTAAAATAATCATACCATAATTTCTTACAATGCAATTTTAATGTTCTTTCAGGTATCATATCTTTAGATGGAATTTCCATCAAATTTTCCATACCAAAAAAAAAAAATCCATCTCGTACTTGAGTAGATGTTTCTTGAACATCATCATGTTGATCTTGAACATCAACGGATTGTTGTTGACTATGTTTTGTATGACCTTTCATCTTATCATCCCTTTTATGATCATACAACCTTGATCTAGTCCTCTTATTCCCCATTGCAAAAAATATTCAGATCTTCAAAATTTTTTGCTTTGAACCTAAAAACAAAAACATGCAAATGTACCATATATAAGAAAAAAACATATTTGTGCGCACCTTTCAAGTTATTTTAAATTCTAGAAGTTATCTATATACATATATATACTTATTAGAAAAATGTTAGAGTTGAATATATAAATATAGACTTCATTTGTAAACTATGAAATTTAAAAAGTTATATAGTTACTTTTCCTTGTTCTTAACAAACAAAATATAATTAATAAAATGTAAATTTAATTTTGCATTCTTAAACTTTATACATTGAATAAATGAAACATGTGTAATTTTTTATCCATTTAGCTCATTTCACTTGAACTCCACTTTTAAAATTTTAGAAAATAAAAAAATAATGTTCAAGAAATAGGATCTAGTTTCTACCAAACATAAGATAAAGAGTAAGAAATTAAGTCTAGTTGGATTCTAAATTTGACTATGCAATGTGTACATATGAACGTGATTTAATAACATTAATTTCTTGAAATCTAGAGTAGCTAATAAATAGAGAATTTGAGTCAAGTATTAGTTTAAAAAAAAAATAATAATTAAGTAATAAATAGTGTTGAATACACTCAATTTCATTAGTGTTTAATATATATATATTAACAAATTCACTATTTAGTTATTTTAAGTATGCAAATAAGAATAAATCTACGCATATATATGAACACGTATAAATGAATCTATATGCGTAAATAAAAATGGATAAATGCATACATATATAAATAAAAACATATGGAATCCATGTACCCATAAATAAAAGATTCAAGATAAGATACACATGATTGAATCCACAATTAATGTTTAATATCAAAAATTGAAAAAATAAAGTGTAATATAATATACTTGAAAATACATGATCGAATCCACAATTAATGATTAATAAAATAAAGTTTAATTAAATCTAAAAAATATAAATAGTTTTCAAAAAACCTTCAAATATCTGTAAATAATTTAAAATAACATAATTGAAAATAAATGATTGAAGTGTAATTAATGAAAAATATTGTAAATTAAGCATGATTGAAAAAATAATTTAAAATAACATACTTGGAAAGGGTAGACACCTTTGAAAAAAGTGTCAAAATCTTCGCTCCTTTATAAAATTAGAAATAATCACCCCTTTATAATCTTTCTCCTCGATTCAAAATGGCACTTTATTTCAAAAAAAAAATGATTTTATTCAAAAATCACTTTTCTTATTTTCACACTTGATTGAAATTGATATTTTTATTGGAAAAAAAAAATTATTTTATATGAGGTTGAAGTGACAAGTCGCTTGTACGACCGATCATGTTGGCCTCCATAGTTTCGGCTAGAAGTGTTCCAGTCGGAACACTTCTAGCCAAAACATTTCCAGTCGGAACTATCTATGCGGAATGCCAAGTGGCAGCCACATCAACAAAAATGTTGATTTTTTGAAACTTTTGACTTCGACAAAAAAATTCAATAGGTAAATTAAATTTATTAAAAAAAATAAAAATACCCTTTTATACAAATCGACTTCTCGATTTTACTCATATAGATTTTATAATGTTTTGATTATATTTAATATATAAAAAAAATTAAAAATACTACAAGTAGGTATTCTTTTGTTTGATAAGAGACTGGTTTGAAAAAACAAAAAAAATATTGAATAACTTCAAAGATAATTGAAAAAAATATGGTTCACTAGAGGAGAGAGTCTTCTTCAAAAGGTTATTTTTCATTTTTTGATTATCATAAATTGAATAGACAAATTATGGTGGGAGACAAAAACTATCAAATTCTCGTATATTCAACTTCCAAATACTATAACAAAGAAAATATACATCAAAAATTGTTTTCTTTTTTTTTATACACTGTATATATATGTCATCTATAACGGCTATTAAAATTAGAAAAAATAATAATTTGATTTTCATTTTCTTTTGTGGTGGGAACTAAAACCCCCTATTTTTCAGCGTTTTTCAGCAATAAAATGGACTTTAAAGCTAAGAAAACATATAAATTGTTGACAAAAAAAATTCAAAAAATAGTAAACTTAAACATCACCAAATTTTATACATTTCATCAGTTTACATTATCTTCAAATTCAAAATAAAAATGACACTTTTATCACAACAAAATTGAATCATTATTGTTGTGTTAACCTTTTCCTTTGTTAAAGTGTGACATTGGTTTGTACTTTTACCCTATACTGTATAAATTAAACCATTAATAACATAAATCAAGATACTATGAGAAGAGATGTTAAACACATTTGCATAGACACAAGTAAAGAAAACAACAAACAATATACTAAGGAAACCCAATGTGGGATAAACCTCAGTGAGAAAAGTCATTGGAGTCTATTGCTCCAATCCAGCCTCACAATGAAACTATAAATACAAATTTTATAGGCACCAACCTAAAGGAGCTCCAACCCCTAAATTTTATGGACACCAACCCAAAGGAGCACCAACTCCTAGCTTTATGGCCACCAACCCAAAGGAGCACCAACCCCCTATCTGAGCACCCACTTAAAGGATTACAATAAAATAAATATTCAATAAAAAATAAGAACCTTGTTACAAATAAAGTTTTCTAACTCACTATGTTATCTACACTTGGAAATGAATTGACTCTTCGCTACACACAGGCTTTGTCCTTTTTTCTTTGTCCTCTTCTTATCTTTGCATACAACTCTTTGATCTCTTCTTGATTCAGTCCTCTCTTTTTGCCCTACTCTGTGTGACTAACCTTCTATGTTATCTACCTCTACTCTCCACTCTCTGGTCTTTGGTCTCTGCTATTCACTTTTTCTCTCTTTTCTATCTACTTTCTACCCTCCATTCTTTTCTCTATGGTCTTTTTCCTCTGTCCTCTTCATTTTTTTCACCCATTGTGTATTGTCTATGGAGGTGTTCAGACTTGTGAATTTTTTCAACACATTTTGTACATTCTTCTCTCCTTCATTCTTCTTCTTTAATCTACACTCTTCTCTTCTATATTCAGTACACACAAACCCTCTATGTAATCTCCACTACAGATGCACTAAATTTTCTTTTGTGTACCTTTTTTATGCTCAAATCTGCATCCTTTATTTTACTTAACTTCATCACTTCTTTCTTGCACCTTTCATACCTTCTTTGCTATTCCTTCTTAGTCCTCCTCTATTTTTTTCTCTCTGCTCTTTCTTTCAACTATCATTTATCTCCTCTTCACCTTATGATTACTCTACTAGCAATATTTCTTGTGATGTTATTGACTGCTTAGGCATCATGTTATTGACACCTATGGAAAATACTTTTCTATTCCCTCTTCTCTATCTTCTATTTTGCAGAGCTTCTTCCCCTGTACGTTGGCTACCATTACTTACTTGACCAATCTCAACAATATTTTATACCTCTTAACTTTTTGTCATTTACACACCCCCAAAAATTTCCCTAAAAAAAAAAAGGATATTCAAAAAATCTATTTCAATCATTAAACAATATTTCTTGTCTCTTCTACCCTGTTTGTAGCCATCCACATAAAATTCTTCCTTCCTTGTTTATCTATAAACCTCTATAGTCTGGTTTTACTTTTAACTCAACTCCCATTTTAAAAAATATATTTTTAGCTATAGTTATATTCACATTTACTTCATTTTTATTTTGTGGCCAAACTGGAAATCTGCTTGATCCACTAAATAATCTTTCTTGTTTATTCATTTTGAAGTTTTCTAGTTATAGTTATTAAATAATTCCTTCCATATTTACCCAACAACCTTTGTAGTTTGGTTTCTCTCTTACACGCAATCTTCATTCTGGAAATGATCAACCAACTACAACACTTTGGTATTTAATTCTTTCCTCGTTTGTTGTGTAGACTCAAAAATAATCTCCTTTGATATGTGTATCTTGTATTCATATACTAGACAAATATCTTGTCCACATAGCATTCCCATGTCCCTTAGCCACATCGTGAATGGTTGGACCCATCTACATAAATTCATATGCTCACAAAAATTCCATGTGTGGAATAAATCCACATAGCATTCATAGGTTGCCTTGATGTGTGTTGCAGGTCAACTAACTCACATGTTTTTTACATCACAAAATAGCAAAGACTGTCTTCATGTGAGCTAGTGGGATACTGCATTACTTCAAAATAATAGACAGTCAATAACCTACTAGTTATATGCTTTCACAGTTTTGCAAAATACTTCATCAAAGAAAAATATTGACCTGTATACTGGTGAAAAGATCAGATAGTCAATAACACGCATATTATTCACTCTTGCAAAACATGTTTGTCATCACATAAACCTTACTGCGAAATAGAAAAAATCAAAAACTTTTGCATTCTGCACTTTTGTTGTTTCTCGACTGCTGTTAGTGCAGAGAATTGTTTGCGAACCAGCAATAATCCAAAACATGTGTTATATGTTTTCACTATTTTGCGACTGCCTTGGTTAGCATGAAACGTTATCAATGAAATAGAAATGGAAACAACCCGGTGTGTTATGCACATCTCCTATCTCTTTTCATAGTTTCATAGCGGCCTTTGGTCAATGTAGAAAGTTGACAACAAGATAGAAATAGTGATAACACAATGTGTTATGCACATATCATTGCAATAGGGTGTGACTAACACGACGTGTTAGTATAACTGCAATTATATTTTTTTTCTAAATAAGAACAGTTTTCCCAATTCTTTCACCACTCTATAGCATGTGTCTACTATGTCTTCTCTATGGCCATTGACTAAATACAAACACATGGGTGTTTAGTTTGCACACAAACAATCAAATATGCTTAACTCTACCAGCCTTGGACAACACCATCTCTATCAATTTGATCTTCCTCTGGGCCACCCATTCTCTTGTATGCCTTCAATGCATCTTTAACCAGTTGGTGTAGACATATTGCTTTGTCCATTCTCTGTCAAATCTTCTCCTTTTTGTAGTTGAAAAAATCAGGTCACTCCCCCTTTTGACAATTGCATTGTGTGTATGGTCAATAACATGATGTGTACATGAACAATACCTCATCTTGTCCCTCATATGAAACAACAACACTTCCTATCATTTTGTTGACCCTATTCAACAATAGTCTCCCTTGAGATCCATAACCTTAATGCTCCATCACCTTGGGAGCACACACATGGGTTCAAGGATGTATAATATGAAGCTATGATCTCCCCTTGAACCAATGCACCTATATGATTGTGTACTCCTATGCTTCTTATATACAAGATGAACCATTATTACAATATTAAATTTGTATCTTCGTATATATTTTCTTCCATCTTCTCTTCTTCATAACACATGGGCTGATACAAAGTTTTTCCTCTATGACTAGTATAATTTGGATTGTTATAGACTACCCTCGTCACTGTTGTCTTCAAGAGTCATATTTCAAGGTCAATTTAAAACTTATGTGCTTTTCCATACTGTGTGAATCTTGGAAGACTATGTCTTTCATTCTATCCTCTTGTAGTCTTTGTCCTTGCCTTTTCAGCTACACCATTATGGTCTTCTTAAACCACTAATTCTTATATTACCTTTTTGCACCATTCTTATTAACCAACTGATCCAATGATTTTCATCCCACCATGCTAAATCAAAGTATTGTCTCAAATATCTATGATACAAACTATATGTTGAACCCTTTCAAATTTGGACTCTGAATCAGTGACACAGAGCAATCCTTTCATATACAAGTTCTGATGCAACATTTTTGCTTGCAATGGTTGTTTGCAACCGCTTAACATATACCTTCTTCACATTGTGAGTTTCCTTCAAATTACATCTTTTCACATTGATCTATATGCTAACAATGTTTAAACTTATCTATTACAAACAACTATAACAGTTATACACAATTTCAACTAATCTAAGCATCATTTAACATATATGAAAACAATTTTTATTTTATTCAACTCTCCTATCACATATTCTTCCATAAATCTGGGGTCAAAAGATGTTGTTATGCTCAACTCTCCCTAAGGTCTTGCATTACTTTAATCTTGGGGTGATATCACATGTGAATGCATGCATATAATTCCATCCTTCTTGCCTTTTTACTTATCATCTATGTTCTACAGCATCTATCATGTTCCTTTGTTTGACCAACTTTGTTCTATAGTATTTTGCAAGATGACCAAAATTGTTGTATCTATAGCATACTATGTTCTTACTAAATAGAGGTGTAGAGGAATTTTCGTTAAACTGATTTTCTTTCCTTCTCCAATCTATACTTTAGTAGTCAAATGAAGGAACAAAATAATTTCTTAATAATCCAAAAACACTTCCATTTTTGTTCCAAGCATATTTATGTCTTACATGAAATCTACATTCTCTTTCTTGATGACCATAGTTGTTGCATTGTACATTTTTTTTAAAAGAAGTTGAGGGTTGCCACTAGACTGATATGTTTTTCTTCTACACTCATAGCTCTTATGAACAATTTTATTGCAACTATAACAAATTACATTCATATTTCTTGGGAAACAAAAATGGTTCTTGCTTACATAGTTTGGAGTAGGTCTATGCATAAGTTTACAATTTGAAGCCTTGTATCCATATGCATTACATATTTGACAAACTACATTTCTATTTCTAGAATATGCAACATGACCTATCCTAGACCCATTTATACACTCACTTGTTTTATGCCCATATCCTTTACATGAATAACAATAACCAAAGAAATAGGAATTTAACTTACAAATTCATTTGGCCAAATGTGTTGAGATATTGTTGACTAGTTTTCTCTATTTCTTCTTCTTTTGTTATTGGCCTTGGGTTGTACACTTGCAGTAGTCACATATTTTTATTTCTTATTCTTCTCAGTTTTGGGACCAACATATTTTGTTATTCTTCTAGCAGGAGGTCTCCTAAACTTTCCTCTTGTGTTCTCTTCTCTAATGAAACCATCTTCATTCAACTTAGCTTTACCCTTCTTATCAATATTATCTTTTCTTGTAACAACAACATGTGTCTTCAGACTTTCAGTAGTATTAGTTAGATCTATCTTCTTTCTTGGAGCATTCTTTATTGTAAAGATTTGTCCATGACCATTCAACCTTGTAGATATAGAGTTTATGTCTCTTTTTGATGTCTCCCCACTGGTAGTGAATTGTCTAGTCTCATATCCTAAGCCTATAGAATCCTTGTTTTTCTTCCACTTATTCAACATGTCATTTAGTGCATTTGTGCTACTCTTACACTTCAACCTCAGCTTGAGATCTTTCTTGCAACTCTCAAGCTCTATTATGAAATTTTTCATTTCTTGTTCTAGCTTC
Organism: Cryptomeria japonica; assembly: GCF_030272615.1. Taxonomy (NCBI): domain Eukaryota; kingdom Viridiplantae; phylum Streptophyta; class Pinopsida; order Cupressales; family Cupressaceae; genus Cryptomeria; species Cryptomeria japonica. The sequence continues at coordinate 880,761,811 of NC_081409.1, read as the reverse complement.
TGACACTCCTTTTCTTTTGTATCCAACTATAATTTTATTTCACTAGCTTTCCTCTTAGCTTCTTCCAACTTAGTTGCCAAAGTAGCAGTACTCAGATTAGCATCTTCAAGGCATTTGCTTAGTTGATTTTGTTCCTTTGTGGCACACTTCTTATAATTTATGAATTATTTCCATTCTTCCAAGGTACATAACAATTCTTCTCCAAAGTCAAGTTCAAAATCAACTTCATCTTCATCATTACTACCAAATAAGTTTTGATTGCTGGAATGAGATCCACTATCACACTTTGATGTCTTCTCCTTATTTTGGATCTCTTGTGCCATGAGTAGATGAGTTTTCTTTATATCTTTACTACAATAACTATCTGATCCATTTTCATCATTTGTACATTTACCTGATTATTTCTTCATCTTTCTTCCATAGTTTGATTGAGTAGTGCTAGACTCTTCTCCATATATTTTTTTCAATCTATCCCATACATTCTTTGCAGAATTATATTTATTGACCTTTGAAGACACTATATTAGACAACTCGCCAAGAATAACCTTCCTAGCTTCAGCATTGCACTCATATTTTATTTTTGCATCGGGATTAGTAGGAGTAGTAGAGACAAATAACCATCCTTAACTACCATCCAAACATCATAACCCAGGGAGGACAAATAGACTTCCATTCTTGAACTCCAAATGACATATTTTCTACCATGAAACCTTGGTACATTAGCACAGGATGACTCAAACATCACCATTGTGTTCACACACTATAATCTACCCAAGCTCAAGAAATATTATCCAAAAAGGAACCTAGCACTCTAATACCAATCGTTGGAACATGAATGGACCACTAAGAGGGAGGGGGGGTGAATTAGTGGTAATTAAAAAGAAACTTGAACTTTTGTATCAATTAAAACATTAATAACATAAGTCAAGATACTATGAGTAGAGATGTTAAACACATTTGCACATACACACAAGGCAAGCACATAACACAAGATATACAAGAAAAATACAATGTGGGAAAAACCTCAATGAGCACTGTGTTATTTTTTGTTCTCTGCTCTTTTCTGCTCCCTCTTCTCTCTATTCTCTATCTTCTATTTTTTCAAAGATTCTTCAGTTGTATGTTGGCTACCATTACTTACTTGACCACTCTCAACAATATTTCATACCTCTTCATTTTTTTCCATTTACACACCTCCAAAAGTTTCTCTTGAAAAAAAAGTATAATCAAAAAGTCTATTCCAGTCATTAAACAATATTTCTTGTCTCTTCTTCTTGAACCACTAAATAATCTTTCTTGATTCTTCATTTCAGTTCAATAGTTGTACTTTTTAAACACTTCCTTTCATGTTTACCCAGCAACCTCTATAGTTTGGTTTCTCTCTTACATGCAATCTCTATTCTAAAAGTGATTGACCAACTACAACATTATTTGGCATTTAATTCTTTCTTTGTTTTGTCTGTAGACGAAGAAATAATCTCCTTTGATACATGTACCTTGGATTTATATACTAGTAAAATATCTTGTCCACATAGAATTCCCATGTCCCTTAGCCATGTGCTGAATGGTGGGTCCCATCTACTTATTCATTTTCTCACAAAAAGTCCATGTTTGAAAAAAATACACATTGGATTCGCAAGTTGCGTTGCTGTGTTTCGTAGGTTGACTAACACACATGTTATGTGAATCATGAAATAGAAAAGGCTTTCTTCCTGTGGGCTGGCGAGATGATACATAACCTTATAATATTGGATGTTCAATGGCACCTCCATTATAATCTTTCATAGTTTCGCAAAACCCTTGGTGAAAGCAGTCAATAACATACGTATTATGCGCTTTCACAGTTTCGTAGAACATGTTTGTCAGCACATAAACCTTGTTGTGAAATAGAAAAAAAAAAACTTCCATGTTATATACTTTCAGTTTTTCTCAGCTGCTATTATTTAGTGTAGAGAATTATCTGCAAACCAATGATAATCCAAAACATGCCTGTTATATGCTTTTCACTATTTCATGGCTCCCTTGGTAAGAATGAAATATTGCCCAGGGAAATAGCGATGTCAATAACCTGGTGTCTTATGTACATCTGCTATCTCTTGTCATAGTTTCATAGTGGTCTTTGGTCAATGTAGAAAGTTGACAACGAGATAGCAGTAGCAATAACATGATGTGTTATGTGCATAACATTGCAACAGGGTGCGACTAACACTATGTGTTAGTATAACTACAACTATATTTTTCCTAAATCATACTAGTTTGCCTAATGCTTTCACCATTCTATAGCCTATGTCTACTCTATGCTCTATGTGACCATTGACTAAATACAAACTCATGGGTGTTCAGCTTGCACACAAACAATCAAATATGCTTACCTTTGTCAACTTGGGACAACACCGTCTCTATCAATCTGATCTTCCTCTAGGGTACCCATCCTCTTGCATGCTTTTGCATCTTTGACCAGTGGATATCTCTACATCACCATCCAGTGGGTGTGGAGCTATTTCTATATCCAGCCTCTATCAAGTTGCATCTTCTCAACTCTTGACATCAATGACAATATTATGTCAACAATAAATAAATAATGCGAACCACAACAAAATTTGGTTGAATAAACCAGTGCATGTGCTAGAAGCAAAAGAGCTAAAGTGGTAATAGTAATTGTATTAATATAAAATAATATTTATTTGTAGATCTACATGATTTTCATATCATATACAAAATTTCAAAGATATAAATATGTAAACGCACAAAAAAAACCAAATTTTTTAAATTTCAAATTTGACTTTTAAATAGGAAATCTATATGTTTTGATATGTTAGACTCATCCAAAAGTCTTATTTTTCTTTATGATTCATTAATTACAACCTTATGAAGAAAATCTCAAAATTTTGATAAAATCTTGCAAATCTATGAGTACTAATGTTATATGTTAGAATGAGAAATTATTTTGCAATATTTTTTCCTGCAAAAGAGAAATTCATCAATACTCATTTCTAAAATTAAAAAATTTAATGTGATATGCGTTCTCCATTTTTCTTTAGTAGATGAAAGACTACCTTATCCTAAATGATGAGAATGCAAATTAAATAAAGGACAATAATTTCCTAATTAATGATTCCCTAATTGAATTATGGCAATGAGAATATAATATCACTCTAATAGTGATGTTTTCCTAAGACTATGTTTTGGGCCAGTCATACATTAAATCTGTAATCTATAAAAATAGGTTTAAATATAGCTATTCATATTGAGTTGATGTTATTTTGAAATGTCTAAATTCATACAATTGAATATATAGTTCCTATAATAGATTAAAATATATTTATTAATTATTAATTGTACATCTATTTTCATGGGATTGGTTATTTTTTACATTTTTAATAAATTTCTAAAAAAATTTGAAAGGATGCATACTAATAATGTTTTTCAATTATTGTACCTTGAATTAGTTATACAATTGAATTTATAATTCTTATAGAAGTTTAATGCTAGTAATTATGTAAATGTGGAAAGGTAATTACTATTGTAATAATGATGCTATTAATAAACAACTCACTAATAAAGTTTGGATGGTTAGTCGTATATATTGTTGAAATAACAATATATCACAATAGTTAGTGATTAATGTGTTATACCTATGAATGATATTCTAAGATATTTGTTATAACACCTCCCTATTAAATAGGAGGTTGTTTGGCTATGTAAGTGGCTATATATTAGCCATGTATTGAGTGTTGAAATATAAAGCACATATTATTTTGTTTTTTATTATTTTGCCTTCTCTACCCTAGAATTTGATAGCCACCACTACCTATTAGCTGTCATATCACTTTTTTTCTACGGTTTGGTAATTTCAATGCCTTTCGTTTGACATTTTAAGAAAAATATTAATTGTAAAAAAAAAAAACATTCTCTGTCTTGTCCTTCTATGAATAGCCACATTTCATTACTATCTTACTATCATGCTTTTTTTCTTTTTACATTAATATTTGAACCCTCTCCAAATTCATCAATAATAAAAAAAGCCAAGTATAATTACAATCATGTATTTTATTGATAAATAGGAAAATTTATAACATAATATATATTTATAATAGAAAATAGAAATAGCTTTAAAAGATCATATTAATTATTTTAAAAATTAGAAACAATTATATTTTAGTATTGGAGTTATGACAAGTTTCTAAATTGATATCTGAGACAATCTTCTTAAAAATATTTAAAAAATAAATTCATATAAGAAAATAAAAATTATTTTGAAAAATCATATTTAAATATTATAAAATTAGAAACAAATATATCTTACTATTTTTTAAATAAATTTTTATTTTTATAATAAACATTCTAAAATAATATATATCAATATTTTAAATTAAAATACTATATAATATATATTACTTGTTATAATTTTTAATAGTTTATTAATAATTTGAAGTGTCATATATACAAACTTTTAGAAAAAAATAACATGTCAATATATACAATCCAATAATTTTTAAATTAGTCATATATATAACCTGTGAAATTCCAGACAATATTGCTAATATGGTATCAACCCAATCATATTCTGCACCTATGATAAGGGGAGAATATTTCCATTTTGAATGGCCAGTTTGTTCTTTTCACCCAATCTAAAGGTGGATCATAGTTTTTATATGTGGAATGCAAAAGGTTTCGGTTCCATTATTTGTGAGGTGCAACCTCTCTGTTCATATCGTTGATTTTTTGGTCAATAAGTGTAAGGAAGTAAAGGTGTGCGGAAACACTTCCTATGCTAATCTTGAGAGGACGATTTTGCAAATTTCAACTTAACTATCACAGAGATCACAAGAAGCAAATAGGGTAGAAATAAAACAAGAAACGCATAACACAGTGATTATCGTGGGGAAAACCCATACGAGTGAAAAACCCCACACTCTAAAACCTGCATAGTATATTAACGAACCAACAAGAGATTACAATACACTTGCAATGCAAGTTATTACAAGAGCATCACCTCAACTCAAGCTCGGAGAGACTTCACTAGCATCCTTCTAGCACCCAGCCTTGCAAACCAAACTCCATCATGCAAACTCATCTCCAAGCCCTCATTATATAGGAATTTTACAACCTGGAAACCATTTGTGGTTTTACAATACCATGGGCAAAACCTCCATGACATGTGTTGCCCACCCCTGACATTTGTTTTTCCAAGATAAGAAAACCAGGTTAAAAATAGTTACTCACGTCCAGACTCTTATCCCCTATTTTTGACCCTCATAACTAACATGAAATGTGTCATATAATCTCTAAAAATGGCCCTCCTATATTATACTATGGACAAGGCATCTTTGACAACTCAAATACCTTTTTCCAAGGCACCGACACATGGGAAACCTCCCAACTACATTTGGAACTATTTACTAAAAATTGTAAGGTTGAGACACATGTATCTCAACAATAAGGAGGTGCTGTTTGGAGTTATTTTGTGTGTTAACCAAACTTTGATTCAAGTTGTATTTTTTTTAAGAATAGGTAGAAGTTGTATTTTTTGGTTTTCTACTTTATGCAGTGTGTTGGATGTTGGATGGACAATTGTATAGGAAAGCATCTAACGTCCATGATCCTCTAACTATGAAGATCCTTTTTCTGCCATACTTCGTTAGAAGATGATCTTCTACTGAATATGTTCACTAACAATTATGATCATGTACAACAAGATCCATACATTGGTATGCAGTTTTATGTGATTTATTTCCTTTTTACTGCTCCTGTGTGGTGTGAATAAGTGGAAATTTCATATTGTGGGGTACATAACATCAATGTTCCATTTCCATTTCAAGCTAAATCAGCTAAAGTCAAGGGTAACTTCTAGTGGTAGTGGCAGTTTCCTATGTTGTTCGAGATTAGGTGCCAGCGGTCAACAACAATGACTGTAATTGAGAACAACCTTTGGCTCTCATAGATGTAATGTGAAATCATTCCATGCTATGTTTTTTGTGAGTTGCAATTCTTATAGTTTCCACTAATGTTGGAGACATATAAGCACCAAAGTAAGTCAGTTCATGGATCTTCAAAGGGTTTGTGGGAGGATCCAAAAAACCACACAAGGTGAATAGAGGAGTGAAGGTTCTTGTTCATGTCAAGGTTAGTGGTAAGCCTATTTAAAACCATGGGAGGAGAGTCTTTCTTTTGGATTCATAGGTCATGAGTCACATAGTTGGACATGCCACAAGGGTGAGTGTACATCAGAATAGTGTGTGAATGCTTTTCTACCAGGTAAACATTAAGGGAGGGAATGTTAGGAAAATTAATGTTTACATTTTATTTGAAGTGTTAGTAATTATGTATATGTAGAAAGATAATTACTATTATAATAGTGATGTTGTTAATAAACAACTCACTAATATAGATTTGGATGGTTAGTTGTATATATTGTTGAAATAAGAATATATCACAATAGTTACTAGTTAGTGTGTTATACCCATGAATGATATTCCGAGATATTTGTTATAACACCTCCCTATTAAATAGGAGGTTGTTTGGTTATGTAAGTGGCTATATATTAGCCATGTATTGAGTGTTGAAATATAGAGAACGTAATATTTTGTTTGAGTATTCTATCTTCTATACCCATATTTCTCATAATTAAAATACAGCTACCATGAAAGAGTTGGTGTGATTAGAGAGAGCTAACAATCATACAATTTAATTTACAATTTAAACAATAAATTGAAAAAAAAAATTGATAGTGATTTCATGTGAACTTGGGACACATAATATTTCATTACTAGTTCAACTAATATATGGGAATTACTTTTTAGAAATATGTTGGGAATATCCAATAAAAGTTGAAGGTTCACACACTTGATGTTTTCTAGAGGTTATAATTTTTTGAATAGGTGATGTTTTCCTAAGGTTGTTATTTTGGGAGACATACAATTCATATAATTGAAATTATAATTTACATAAAAAGTCAAAATATAGTTATCAATATTAAGTTGATATGATTTGGAAGATTTAAAATTTTATTATTGATACATGTGATTCATTTTTAATACAAATATCACATTATTTTTACAAAATAATGATATTTTTTAAAGACTTATCCTGAGTTAGTTATTAAAACATTTAAGAATTAAAAACTTTGGGTAGGATTATTAAGGTAATAGGGAAATAGCTTTTTACAATATTTTAAAAATTGAAGTTTAAATTTTTATTTTTTTTGGAATGCAATTAGAAATTTATTATTGTTTATACATTTCTTTTATATATATTTTTAAAGTATTTTGACCCCTCTCCACCAAATTTTGTAAACAAGTTTTTCAAATATAAATATGTACAATTTAAATTAATAAAAAACTTAAAATCATAAATTTAAATATAATAAACTTGGTTTGAATCTATAAAAATTAAATATATGGCTATATAGAGCTAGACTCTTTCAAACATCTCAAGAATCCTAAAAATTATATATTTTGATAAAAAATTATGAACTTAGAAAAAAATAGACAATCTAAAATTAATCAATAGTAAAATGAACCAATAACATATTTGTCCAAATGACCAATTCCACTAGATAGTTCTTAAAACTATATGTCTAACCACTATCTATTTTGAAAAATTGACACCATATGCGAAAATTATGGCAAAAAATAATCTACCACTTTTGTGACCAAAATCTCAAGGGTTGTGTGATAGGTCGGTGGTGCTACTCACAAAGGTGGTGAAAGGGTTCTTTCTATTAATGGTGGTGATGTAGAGGTGGAGCTTCAAAAATTGACTTGTTGTTAACCCTTTGGTTGTGGTGAAAGGTTTGGGTGGTACTAATTCGGATTGCAATGAAGATGATAACTAAAACATAGTTAAGAATGTTCGGTTTACATATGACTACAACCTTAAAGTGAAAAAATTCAAATTACCATCAAATTTTCATAGATCACTTCAAAATATATAAGTGATCATTGATGAAAAGATTGGATTGTGTAAGCCACTAGTAATATAAAAAAACACATGTATAAATTTTATAACTATGAATAAATAATGTGAACCACAAGAAAACTATGTTGAATAAACTAGTGCATGTGCTAGAAATCAAAGATCTAAAGCAAAGCGGTAATAATGATTGTATCAATACAAAATAGTATGTATTTGCACATCTATACAAATTTCATATAATATAAAAAATTCAAAGATATAAATATTCAAATGGATGAAAAATTACCATTTTTTTTAACTTTGAATTTGATTTTTAAATAGGCAACGCTAAGGTTTATATGTCTTATAGACTCATCCAAAATCTTACAAATACCTCTGATTTATCAATTACAAATCTATGAGCACTAATGCTATGCTAGAATGAGAAATTCTTTTGCAATATTTTTTGTACATGACAAAAAATTCTTAAAAAACAATAAATGTATAATAAGTGCAATTCATGAATACTAATTTTTGAAATAAAAACAATATGATATGATATGCATTCTACATTTTCCATTAGTAGATGAAACAAAATCTTATCCTAAAAGATAAGAATGACAATTAAATAAAGGACAATAAATTTCTAATTAATGAATCTCTGATTAACTTATGGTAATGAGAATATAATATCATAGTAATAGGGATGTTTTCCAAATACTATGTTTTGAGTCAACCATACATTGAATTTGTAATCTATAAAATAGGTTTAAATCTAGCTATTTGTATTGAGTGGATGTTATATTCAAAGCTCTAACCTCAGAAAATTGAATATATATTGTTTACAATTGATTAAAATATATCTATCACTATTATTTGTACATCTAGATTTCATGACATTGATATTTTATACACATGTACTAAATTTATAAAAAAAATTAAGGGATACACATAAGTGATGTTTCTCAATTATTGTACCTTGAATTTTAGTCATACAATTGAATTTGTAATTCTTATAGAAGATTAAAGTATAGCTACTAATATAAAGTTTGTGCGATTGGAGAGACCTAACAAGCATACAATTTAATTTTCAATTTCAACAATAAATTTAAAAATACTTTCCAAAGGCCCTCACTGGGTTGGCAACTTGCAGGCTTCGTGCCCTTGCTGGACTGTTGTGCTCGCAGGTCTAGACCTGCACTTAAAAAAAAAAAAAAATTCCCATAGTGAGTTTATGTGATCTTGGGACATACTATTTCATTACTAGTTTAGCTAGATTTCTTAGGAATGAGTTTTTTAGAAATATGTTGGAAATATCCAATAAAAGTTGATGGTTCACACACACATGATGTTTTCCAAAGATTATGCCTTGACTATGTCATACAATTAGATTTATAATTTGTACAATAAGTTAAAATATAGCAATCAATATTGAGTTGATGTGATTATGAGACACATACTATTGGAGTTGAGGAAAAAATCAACTCTACAACAGAGATCTAGAAAAGAGGATTCATACTGATTGTGCAACAAGAATGCAATTCAATAATTACAGTTGTTATGAAAATACAAAGAGAGAATCCTTATAAAAGGACACTCAAAACCCTAAATGAGAAAACCCTAAAGAATTATAAGATTCCTAAGTTTAGCTTAAGCATAGAGTATAAGAGACTAATAATGAAATAAATAATTATTAACTAATAAAATATTACTCTAACACCCCCCCTTAAGATGAACTTAGGGAGTAGCTAAAAAATAACTAAGGACTAAAAAAGCATGAAAAAAATGCAGGAAAGCAACAATGGGTCCCGACAACTAGGCCTAATTATTGGAGTTGAGAAATACAACACCATAGGAGCCTGAAGAACTTTTGCAAGCTGAATATCATGTTACAAGGAGAAGCAATGAAGCAATAATCTGAAGAACTCACAAAACACAGGAAAAAATATTCTCAAAAGATGAGAGCTCCAATTCACCAAAAAAGTATTGTGAAAAGATAATACAATAAAAAGAAAAATTAACCTCTAATAGGTCAATAAACCCTAAAAAGGGAAAACCCTATGCTTGTACATAATAATTAATAAAATAATTAATTAATATGCACCTAATGTTAGCTTAAGTGTAAAAAGATAATTGGGAACTTAAAGAATTAAACAAATATTGTTTAATTAATCAAGTAAAGACCCAATTACTCTAACACCCCCCCCTTAAGCTAGACCTAGGGAGAAGCTAAAACCTAGAACAACTACTAAAAGCATGAAAGATGGGTCCCGACAACAAGGCTTGATCAGGTACCCAAATACAATGAAGTATCTAGGAAATGGAGACAAAGGAGAAAACCTAGTGGGAAAAAACTCCTCTCCAAAAAGAGATAAAAGAACATGTTGAAAGAAGAACGAAGGAAGGCCTCATAAAGACCCCCCAAGGACAACTTCCTTCACCCCAAGCATATAGCGCAACTAAAGATAGTGCGGCGATGCAAAAGGTTTTGTGAAGATGTCTGCAACCTAGTCAGAAGTGGGAATGTACTCCAGAAATAGAACACCATCATGAATCAAATAGCGGATGAAATGCATGTGAAGCTCAATGTGCTTCGTCCACTAATTTCTCTACCGGGTTGTGAGAAATATGAATAGCTCTCTGATTGTCACACCAAAGAATAGTGGGACTATCAGGAGGAAAACCAAACTTAGTCATGAACTATTGAAGCCATAAGATCTCCTGACTAGCGAGCACAATAGCTCGGTACTCAGCCTCTGTCGATGATAATGCATGAGCAGTTTGCTTCTTGCAAGACCATGTGATAGGACCGGAGCAAAGACCGAAAACAAAGCCAGAAGTAGACTTCTAATCAGTGACATCACCAGCCAAATTTGAGTCAATGTAGCCAACAATGTGAGGTTCCCCTGATGTGTAGTGAATGCCATGAGAACTAGTGCCTTGAATGTACCGTAAAATATGTTTGGCAACTTGCCAATGATTCTCATGGAATCAGATGCCCCTGTCACCGAAAATAGGCAAATTATATATCAAAATTCATGGAATCAGCTTTCTGAATCTAACTGTGAGGTCCTTTTGACACCAAAATGTACCCAAAAATCAGCTACTCCAGAAATAGAAAAAAAAATAACTGCACAAACCCTCGAATACATAGATTTGAAGAACAAAGAACAAAAAATCTCATGAAGAGAACAAGGGCATGCAGATCTTGACCTCTGATACCATATTGGAGCTGAGGAAAAAACAAATTTACAATGCCCAAAGATCACCTACATGCAAACCTGTCACAAAAGGAGAGAAGTAGAAAAAGCTATGGAGGCCAGAATTCAAAGATCCAAAAAAGAGGAGTCATATTGATTGTGCAACAAGAATGCAATTCAATAATTATAGTTGTTTTGAAAATACAAATAGAGAATCCTTATAAAAGGATACTCAAAACACTAAAGAATTATAAGATTCGTAAGTTTAACTTAAGCATAGAGTATAATAGACTAATAATTAAATAAATAATTATTAACTAATAAAATATTACTCTAACACATACAATTCAGATAATTCAAATTATAACTTGTATAACAAGTCAAAATATAATTTTATTATTGATACATGTGATTAATTTTTAGTAAAAAGATAAGATTATTTTTACACATTAATGATATTTTATTTATTTATTATGAATTAGTTATAAAATTGAATTTATTACTTATATAATAAAATAAAATATAACTTTCGATGTTAAATTGCCGTGATTTTTGGGAGACCTAAAACTATAAGATTAAATTTATATTCAAGTAACAAAGTGATTTAACTCTTTTATTGGAGGTATTTCATGATATCTTTTCTTCTAGTGTAAATATTCATTATTTATAATATTTTGAAATTTATATCATAGTTATAAAGTTATAAAAATATAAATTTATTTGTAAGGAAAATCAATATTTTAAAATTAATTTTTAAATTTATGCAAACATATATATATTTATTATAATATTATACTTTTAATTAAATAAGTAGAAATTGTTTAATCGTGATTTGAAATTTTCAGACCCCATAAAATGAATGTCTATTATAAGATCTTGAGATGAACCAAATACAAGAATTCATTATTATTTATTAATATAAGTGTGATTAAAGATTATTCTATTTTTATTATTCAATTTAGAGTAAGTCGGTCATCATTACAAATAAATGCTATATAAATCTGTTTGGTACAATGGTCATTTCAATCATAATCATTTTTTTTATAAATAAATTAAAAAATATATATATTTTACAAATCTAAATAAACAAACAAAAAAAAATCTTATATAAAGACTAAAGAATACTTAAAAACAAAAAATATTTTAAACTATATTAAACAATAACTATAAATTTTAGTTGAGAAGCATGAATCAATTATGAAGGAAAAACTACTTCGTGCAGGCCCTTGCTGGACTGACAACTTGTGGGCTTCATGCCCTTGCTGAGCTGATAGCTCGCAGGTCTGGGCCTCCATCAAAATTATGAAGGAAAAGAAAATTCCAACCTTGAGGGAAACCAAAATTTTCTTATCTCCTACCTTTGACTGGGATGGTGAAAATGACAGTAAGATCTGACCAAAAAATCTGACCTATAAAATTATGCAATTCATTGAAAAATTCAGATATAAAATACAACTGAAATATACCTGTCCGTAATGACCCTAACCCTAAGGTGCATGTGTATTCCATGGGGATTTATTTTTATACTCATTTAAAAAAAATTGTTTTGTGTCCACACCTCACAGATAGGTAATGTTTTACAAGGACCGTGTCAATGATTAAATTCATAATTTCTTGGGAGACTTACTCTCTAGGTGAATAATTTATTTTATGAATATACCTTGAATTGGATGATGGCTTTATATATTGGCTATCTTCAAACGATGAAGATCTTCAACTGGATGAACTGTTGTGTCTCATTTAATTTTATATTTTTTTTTATCTAAACTGCAATTTTTTCTTCATTATATATTTTTTATATAAATTGAAAGTCTCATTTCTCAATTTGCTCAAATTAGCATTAATTCATTTCTTTGGATTTTTTAGTTCAATATTTTCCATGTTTTTATTTAAAAATTGAAATATTTAAAAAATTAATTAATAAAGTATTGAACAATAATAGAAATAATCAAAAGTTTAGTTTTTTTTTTTTTTTTTAAAGGTAAGTGCTATCTTAAATGGGGATAGCTCCTTCTATTTCCCAGTAAAACATTACAATATGTAGTCACTCCTAAATTGGTTGCCAGTCTCCCTAGCAATCAAGACAGACCAGCCCCATAGACTAACCCGAGAGCTTCAATATATAAATGACTCCTATCAACAAAACAACACTAGAACTATACATACACACTACTGGTCTGATAAACTTCTAGCTCTACATAATTTGATAAATGACAATCACGTAGTCACCTAGATCGTTCAACTTCCTTGTGGACGACTCAAACAGCCACCACTCCTCTGAATCAGGAAATCTTCTGAAGGGAGAAAGATCTTCGTTGAGGACCCCTCTTTTGAACTGTTGCCATACTTCCTTGCCAAACACTCTTACTCTCTCCCTTTCCTCCTCTTTCTCTCTACCATCCTCCTTTCCGCTTCCTTCCTCCTTGTCACTATCTTCCTCTGTATCTGAGAAATAGTTTTCAGGACTGAAGTAGACCTTGAGCACATTGTTCTTGCTACCTTCCGCCAGGTCATAAATAGCCTCTGCAACAATGTCTCCATTTTCCTTTTTAACAAAGCCCTCTATCAGATCTACACAATTATCCCTAGATTCTAGGATATCCACCATGTGCGCAAGGATCGCTTCATAGATTGCACCATCACACCAATGCCTATCAAGACTTAGGGAGCATTCTACCATCCCCCTAATGGCATCGTAGCCAAAATTAGTCATTTCAAACAAATCCCTGATTTGAAACTCTAGAGGAACCTCACAGTTTGAACAATTAAGTCCTAGGAAATACACCATTTTCTGCTTCTATACTTGTAAGTATGTCTTGCAGTCAAAATCCACTTAGCTAATATAAGCAATCTAGAACTCTAGACACTTCCTAAACCAACCAAATCCTTACAAAATCAACCCATATCCGAGGTTGTCAATTCTCCTCTGCAACGCACTGACATATGTTTACATTCTCCTTCCAAGTGCTGAAATTTCTTCCACTATTTTGTTTGATTTTAATTATGTTTAAGTTCAGTCAGATGATTTGATTAGACATTTTTCTATGTGAATTTCATAGATAGGTATTTGATTGATGTTTGATTGATATGATAGATTAAAAACTTTGATTGATAGTTTGATTTGATATCTCTAAGAGGTCGATTCAGTCTCTGATGAAGAGTGTGATAGAGTTGATTGAACACATTTATTGATAGAAAACCATGTTTGCTAGTTTTAGTTTTGATTTAATAGCCTGATTTTCTTGGTAGAAAATATTTGATTGATTGTTGATGTGATTTATCGTTTGATTGATTTATTGATAAATTAGTGATCTCTTAGATTTGATAGATAAGTGTTCGATAGAGATCAAATTCTCTTGTTAAACAAGAAAAACTTGATGTTCTCCAATGTCAGGAGAAATTCTTGGCCATGCGCCATCTAGTTCCAGAGTTGACACAGGATGAGGTTACACACATAGATGCATGTGGATTGTGCCATTTTTTATACATGCCTAATATTACACATAATAGGGGATTTTTTACTGCATTGTCGAGAGATGGTATAGCAAGCACAACACTTTTTACCTCTCCACTAGTGAGATCAGTGTCATGCTTGAGAATGTCTACCAGATCCCTATGCATCCCCATGGCTGGTGAGTTAGTCCACTATGATTAGCATGATCTTGGAGGGATAGAGGCTTGCAGAGCCATGTTTGGTGATGAGAGAATTGATAGAGGAGAGATTCGATGGGAGGATATGATTATGTACTACAAGAATCTCCAAGTGATTCTTGCAGGGTTAACTAGGGGATTTATTTGTCCTGATAGGAGATCTCGAGGTTTTGTTGTTGGTTGGAGTGGGATCATACAAAGAATGATGCAACATCAGACTCACTATGCTTGGGGTTTTTGTATTCTTTCTCATTTATATCATGATCTTCATCAGGTTTCTTATGATGACAATGCTAGTCTGTCTACTAGATGCACACTTCTACAGGTTTGGTGTTGGGAACACATTGCTAGTACCTGACCTATTCATCATAGAGTTCGTGGTGATGGACAACCATATGTATATTTATACAGAGGTACCGTTACTCAACCTAAGTTGGGTAAGATGGAGTATTGGCAATGGGTTCTAGACTCTATGGATACTATCATTTGGAGACCTTACATTGAGTGTGAGCCTTGGATGGAGGATGGATGTATTTTACCACTGATTTTGTAGAGTAGGTACTTGATTGATTGCATCCCACATATTATTGAGCAACAGTTAGTTGGTTGCATTTTGAGACAGTTCGGGATTATTCAGCACATTCCTTCTAATGTCGCCATGAATGCATGTTGATACAAGGATAGGCAAGAGTGGGTCCCTCCCTTATCTTTTGAGATAGCACATGAAATTTTTTTGGCTACTCCGATGGTTGTGTATGATTGGAGATTACACATTTTGGATCCTGAGGTTACATCAGATTATGCTCAGTATGTGCTTGCATACCCTTTTCCTCATATCACTAATCCAATAGATCCTCCTCCCAGCTGGCAAGATAAGGATGATGATTTAGATGATCCTATTGTTAGATGATGGAGATGGAGGTGAAAACTTAGAGCTTCTCGAGAGGCCAAAGGAGATGAGGGAGATGAGGGTGGAGATGGAGGAGGTGGGAGACATGGGTGAAGGGGAGGCTAGTTGTGAGTGTGAGGAGGACCTTTTAGACTAGTTGGCAAGATTGGGAGACCACTTCCCATGGTAGGGAGAGACGCAGACAGGGTTGGGAGGGTAGGAGGAGTACTTATTCCATTAGGCAAAGAGGTAGGGTGGATTTGTCAGGATACTGACAGAGGAGGGATGAGGATAGCAAGAGGATTACCCTCTCTAGGACTAGGTAGAGGTGGAGGATTGGATAGGGGCCAAGGTAGAGGTATTGATTTTGGTTAGATTCATCAGGATCCAAGGGTTATTGTAGCTCAGGGTGGTTGTGATGAGGGAGAGGGATGAGGGAGAGGAGAACTCAAAGGATCATGTTCCCCTCATTAGGTAGTGGATCATGATAGCTACTCGAGTGGAGACTCTAGTAGGTGGAGAGGGAGGTGGAGATGAGGGCATACAAGATGTACCCCTATAGGATGTTCAAAAATAGGAGAGATCAGATGATCTCAGAGCACAAATAGAGAAGCTCAGGGCATAGGTCCAAACACTCATGACTGAGACAGATAGAGCTATGAAGAGATGAAAGGATACTCAGGCTTTACTTGATCATATTCAGTAGGTTGGATCTAGAACTCTCTCAGCTGATACTATCAGAGCACTATATCGGGTTGGGAAGGAGACAACATACTGACATCGATGATATGAGGATCTAGTCTTAGAGAACCAGAGAGTAGGGAGTTATGAGACTACTCATGTTTTCGATAGGATGTATACTAGCAGTGGTGAGCTTATCAAACCTCCTCAGACTAGGGATCGAGGTGCACAACCATCTGGGGGATTATCTCATCCATAGCCATAGAGACAAATAGAGTCAGGTGGTAGTGGCACAAGACAACCTTGATTTTAGACTTGATTTCATCTTGTATCATTAAAAAATTTATACTTTTATGATGATATCATTGTATATCTGGACTTTTTATTGTTTTATGATGATATGTAGACATGGATTCTATATGATGCTAATGTTTCATGATCTATTATGCATGCTACTTTGATAATTATGATCTATATCCATTTATTACATAGATTATATATGCAGTGATTAGATGGATGATGTTATTATGATCTTTTATTTCTTTTATTTTCATGATAATCTATATGCCTTAATGATAATGATCTATATGAGTTGATGATTATCTATATGATGTGATGATTATGAAATGAGAATGCATTTGATTTTGATTTTGATGATCGTGGATGCCAATGAAATTGAATCTACAATGATTTACTTAAATGATGCAATGATATATATGATAATGTTTCTAATGATAACACATACAAATGAATGTTGATCTCTTTACTCTTGATGTGTATGCACATGATGATGAAAATGATGAAATGATCTACATGAAATGTATTTAATTTAAATTTTGATGATCTTGAGTGCAAAATGATGGTTATGGATGTAGATTCTTATAATACCAACTTAAATGATATGCTTGATTAAACTCATGATGAATGCCTATATGATGATGCATATGCTTATATTAATGAGATGATATTGTGATGGTTAAAAATGTGACGTTATAATTGTAATGAAATTCTTATAATAATAAATGAATCTAAGTGAAAAGATGAAATTAAATGATCTTAATGGATACAGTGTACTAGTATGATAATGAACCTAATGCAAATAATAATGATATAATACATATGATCAATGAAATGCGCTTAATGAAATGCAAACTAATGCAATGCAAATGATTACAATTAAATTAAAACTAATGAAATGAATGATGGTAAACTAATATGCAAATATAATGATTCTAAAGATAAATGAACCTACAATGATCAAGTGCAAATTGTTTTTGTTTGTCCAAGTATAATCAATCTTTATTTATGACCGTTGATCCTTGAATGGAATAGAATGAAATTCTTATAATGCAACTAAGAATGAATGCTTATAATGCAGATGAATAATGAACTATTCTAGGATGATCTAACTAAAATGATACTTCCATTCTTAATATGTTGTCTTATAACAGTGCTTGATTTCATCATTGAGCTTTTAAAATGTTGTAAGAAAATACAAGCAACTTGACATAATGATTCAAGTTGACTTGAGTATTTCATGCAGAACAGACACAGATTATCCCCTTGCATGCATGACTCGAAATGTGCTCCTTGATATTTTGCCGATCATATCCTTAAAGACTAGTACATACCTTACTAAGAGATAAACCACATACAACAAAGAAAGAAAATAATCATTTCCCATCATAGCTCGTCTAGTCATGGACATCCTTGAGTCGCATAGACTAGATGATTAGCAAAAAATAAAGATATAAACACTAAATATTGTATGTCATACACATGTTCTCATGGTCATTGAATGATATAATCAACTTGATGAATAATTATTGATAACCCTTGATTACTTGCTTGTTGATTCCTTGTATTATGAGTTTCACAATTTAGTTGTTATGAATGCCTTGATCTTTGTTGCCTCGTTGCTTGTTATTTGTTTCAAAAACCTAGGTGTTTTTAGTTTTCTAAGTTTATCTGAATGTTTTTGGATTTTCAAAGATTTAAAAGATCAACTTAGTAAAAGGATTTTAGGATTTTTCCCCCAGCAAAAACAAACTTTATTACGAATGTACAAAAAATGATCCAAACCATGGTGGGATGCAATGTAGATATGATTGATAAAATCCAAGATAATGAGCATGCTAAGTATGCCAAAGGCTGATAACTATTGATAAGCTGAATATTTCCTACAAATGGTTCAGGGCAATGGATGCGAAAGATGAAATGGATAGGGTAGGACAGATGGAAGCAATAGATGCGATAAGATGGATATATGCGATAGGATGGATAGATATGATAGGATGGATAGATGTGCAAAGTGATCTCATAGATGGAAGAACTCGCTTTTAGATAGCACCTGTTTACCAGGTTTTCACTATCTAAATTTGTTGCATTTTTTTTCATATTTGACTTTTTTTTCTTCTATTTTCATTGTTTTATGCTTTTTAGGGATTTTCTGGTTTTCCAATTTTAACTGATTTCTTCAAGACTTTATATTCTTTTTACTGTTTTTTTAAGGAATTTATATGCTTTTTATAGATTTTTTCAGGACTTTATATACTTTTTACTGATTTTTTCAAGACTTTATATCTCAAGCATAGAACTTCTTGAGATGGATAGAATTGATAGGATCATCAAACCAATCACCTTCAGGTGTAGATAACTTGTATGCTCTTCAACCATATGTTGCTACTATAACAAAAGGAGCTAACAAGTTTGATTCAAACTTTCCCTTCTTTTCTCAATCTTGTTGATTCCTTGGATTCTCTCTTAGAACTAGATCTCCAATCTGAAAAATGCATGGCTTAAATCTATGATTGTAACTTCTCGCCATTCGCTGTTGATATGCCTTCAAATGTTTTGTAGCATTTTTGGTGATGTTCCTGAATCAACTCAAGTTCTTGAAGTTTAGAAACTCATTGTTCTTCTTCTAGTATAAGATCTTTCAAGGACACTCATGGAGAAGGTATATCTACTTCTATAGGTAATATGTCTTTTGATCCATAGACTAAGGAATATGGAGTTTCCCCTGTTGGTGTGCAAATGCTGGCTCAATATGCCCATAGAATAGGATTTAGTTGAATATGCTAGACTTTACCAACTTCATTGACTGTTTTCTTTAGGACCTTCAAGATTGTTTTATTTGATGCCTCAGCTTGTCCATTTCCCTATGGATAATATGAGGTATAAAACCTATACTAAATATGAAAGCGTTCACATAGTTCCTTCACTTCTTGATTCTTAAATGGCATCCATAATGGTCATAGGGACTTCATAGCATTCACATAGTTCCTTTCACTAATAATGGTCATAGGAACTCCATAGCGACAGATTATATAATTCAGGATGAAAGATGTTATTTTCTTTCTTGTCACTTTCATCAAAGACATGGTTTCAATCCATTTAATGAAATACTTGGTAGCAGTCAACATAAACTTATGTCCATTAGAGGATGAAAGATTTATCTTACCTACCAAGTCAAGAACCCATTGGAAGAATGACAATGAATTTTTCATAGGATGCAGTTCTTGTGTTGGTGAGTGGATGAGATTACCATGGATTTGACATTGTTTACATTTCTTGGCATATGTAAATAAGTCTCTCTCCATAGTAGGCCAATAGTAACCCAAGCAAATAAGTTTCTTAGCCAGTGTTAAACCACTTGAATGTGTTCCACAAATACCTATGTGGATTTTGTTAAGAACTTTCTCAAATTCCTCTCATTCAAGACATCTCAATAGAGTGCTATCTAGACCTTGTCTATATAAGGTATCAATAATGATAGTATACTGGGATGATTGGTAGATAAAATTTCTTCTCTGATTGCAGGATAGGTTAGGAGGAAGGATATTTTCTTTTAGGCATCGATAGGTTTGGCTATATAAAGATTGATTGGTTCCAAATATATGGAAAATCATGTGAGTGTTCTAGGATTCAATGGTAGGATTCAAGATATCTTCCGCTAGGAATTTGTAACGTTGTTGATTCATCTAATTTGCAAAAGAAATGCTATTGTAGTCATTGCATCTGTTGCTTTGTTCTCATTTCTTGGGATCTGAGTAAATGATATTTCTTCATAATGCTCTTGAAAATATTCAACCAACTGTTTATAAGGCATGAGCTTGTCATCCTTATTTTTATAATCATCATTTATTTGGTTGATTATAAGTTGTGAATCACCATACACATGCAATTCCTTGATGTTCCATTCAATAGCCATTTTGAGCCCAATAACCAATGCTTCATATTTCGTAGTATTGTTTGTGAATGGAAACCATAGTCTATATGATTTTGGAATTGTATGTACTTGAGGTGTGATGAACAAAATTCTAGTACCTGATCCATATTGTGTATAGGAGCCATCAAAGTACAACTCCCAAAATTTTGTACTTACTATTAGAAAGTCCACATTAGGAAATTCCATGTGCAACAGTGTGTCATCTTATAGGGGTACTTCAACTAATTAATCAGCAATGACCTATCTTTTGATATCTTTTCAATCAACATATTCTATATCAAACTCACCTAGTATCATAAGTCATTTTTCTAGTCAGCCTGTCAAAGTTGGCTTTCTTAACAAATACTTCAGTGGATCTTTTTTTGCTACTAGCTTCATAGAAAGAGTCAACATATAATGTCACAATTTTTGAGTTGTGAATACAACTGATAGGCATGTCTTTTCAACTTATGCATATTTTAATTCATAGCCTACAAGTGTTATGTTGATGTAATCCACTACTCTTTTTTCCCTTCTTCATCATATTGCTCTAAGAGAGATCCTATTGATACATTTGTTGCTAAAATGTAAAGCAATAATGGCTTCCCTTTGATTGTTGATACAAGTACTAGAGGATTGACCAGATATCCTTTGATCTACAAAAAGGATTCCTCACAATTTTGATCCCATTGAATGGAACAGTCTTGTGTAATAGATGAGTGAATGGATGGCATCTATCTACTAATCAAGAGACAAATCTTCTAATTAATTGCAATCTCCCTTGTAGAGAACACGATTGACTTATGTTCCTGGGTGACTCCATTTCCATGATATCTTCGACTTTTTCAGGATCTACTTCAATTCCATGAGCTGATATAATGTAGCCAAGAAGTTTTCCAGAGGTTACTCCAAATGCACATTTCTTTGGATTCAATCTTAATTGATATTTTTCAAGCCTGTCAAAGATCTTGGCCAATATATTCAAATGTTCTTCCCTTGTATGAGATTTTGCATGTATGTCATCTACATAATCTTCCATTATTGTATGCATCATGTCATGGAAAATTGTTGTCATGGCTCTCTGATAAGTTGCTCCTATAGTTTTAAGCCCAAATGGCATGACGTTCCAGTAGTAAGTACCCCATGGACAAGTGAATGTTGTCTTTTCTTGATCTTCAAGAGCAATTCTTATTTGATTGTACCCCGAGAATCCATCCCTTAATGAAAACATCCAATGTCCTGCTAATAAGTCTATAATTATATCTATGTTGGGTAGTGGGAAATCATCATTTGGACAAGATTTGTTCAAATCTCTAAAATCAATGCAGACTCTTATTCTTTTATCTGGCTTTGACACTGGCACAATGCTTAAAACCCATTCTGGATAGGAAACAAGTCTTATGACACCCACATCCAATATTTTCTTTAACTTTGCTTTTACAAGGAGAGTGATGTGTAGATGCATCTTCCTTAGCTTTTGTTTAGTTGGTGTTGCTTTTAGATCTAGACTTAGATGATGCACACTAAGATCTAGATCAAGTCCTGGCATGTTTGCATAGGACCAAGCAAATTTTATCGGTCATTGTTGGAAAAATTCCATGTATTGTTTCTTTTTTTCATTTGATAATGATGCAGCAGGATGAAGGACCTTGAGATCCTTTGATGTGCCAATGTTCATTGCATATCTCTCTTGAAAATATGCAAGAAGGGTGTCAAAATTTCCATCTCCTAGCACCTCAAGGAGGTTTTCACCATCAGATACATCCTTTATTTTTCCTCTTGATTGATCTAGTGTTTCCATGAAATGGTTTCCAACACTAGGTCTTTTTCCTTGTTTTATTTCAATTTTGTGACTGGAATGTTTGGCACTCTCTTGACTACAAGAAGCATTACTTGATTCAATGGTGAAAGATATATTAGGTGTTATTAGTTCAATGGTATTAAGATATATGGCTAGGTCATCATCATTGGAAA
The DNA here is from genome assembly GCF_030272615.1 of Cryptomeria japonica. Taxonomy (NCBI): domain Eukaryota; kingdom Viridiplantae; phylum Streptophyta; class Pinopsida; order Cupressales; family Cupressaceae; genus Cryptomeria; species Cryptomeria japonica. Next base: position 880,739,310 of record NC_081409.1, on the reverse strand, counting down.
AGACATCCAATTCAGGGTTTTCTAGGTTATCCAAATCAATTACCTTTGGATGAAGCAAGGGTAAGTCATAGTCATCATCGTTGTTAGGTGTTTTAAGGTTCATGACATAATAGTCATATTTTGGAATAGAGTAGGTAATGTCATAGATAGAACTCTCTTAAGTATAATCTCTCCCAAGTTCTCTCCAATCAACTCTAATAAAGTCAGGATTGGTATTTTGTGATTCACTATCAAGTGATTCAATATCTGATGTTTGTCACTCAAATGAATGCATTATATCAACACATACATCCTTGATACTACAAGTTCCCTCTTGATCAATTTCAATAGATTCATTTGTATCTGGAAGTTGGCATACGTATGCACATGACATAGAGGGTTCTCTTGTTATCTTTTGTCTTCTCTCGAACTCAACCTCTTCTGGACTAATAGTCAATCCTGCTTGATTATCTATTAGTTCTTCTATGGTTCTTCCATGCCTTGGTATTTATTGCTCAACATTTGATATAGATCTAGTATTTTGTTGATCTTTTGATGATTGATTAATATATGTTTGTGTTTCTTGGGGTGTCACTTCTTGTTCTTTCTCATCCTCTTTCCTTTGTTGTCTTGCATATGTCTCTTTCCTATGATTTCTGATTTCTTCTTTTCTTCTTTCCAACTCTAGTCTTTGTTTTGTAAAAGATGAGTCTTCATTTGTAATAGATACTTGTTCATCATCCTTTTCTTCACTTGATACATCAGATGATGGATCTTGACCCTCATTTAAATCTATTTTTGAAACATTTTTTAGAATATATGGTGAGAAGAGTTCTTTAATTCTGGCCATTTGTTCTTTCACTTCATCTGGAATATCTTTCCTATGAATTCTGATTTCTTCTTGTCTTGTTTCCAACTCTAATCTTTGTTTTGTAAAAGATGAGTCTTCATTTGTAACAAATACTTATTCTTCATCCTTTTCTTCACTTGATACATCAGATGATGGATCTTGAACCCTATTCATATTTATTTGAATCTGTTTTTGAACCATTGTCTAGAATCACACCACTATACCTAACATGAATGTTATATGGTGAGAAGAGTTCTTTAATTTTGGCCATTTGTTCTTTCACTTCATCTGGAATATCTTGATCAAGTTCCACACTTGCTTGTACTCCTTGGACTTGTTTGCAAGATTCTTCTTCTCTTTTGATAGAAAGTTTTTCCTGTTGTTTCTTATATTCTTCTTGTTTCTATTTGTTAGCTATTGTTTCTGCTCCTTGGTGTAGCCTCTCTTGTCATGGTTCTTCTTTAGGGGCTTCTTTCTTTCTCCACCTTGGATGTTGATAATAATGTTGTTTTTTCATTAATTTAGGATATACAAGTTCTGATTTATCTTCTTTCAAATGTGTATGAGGACAAATCAGTTCTAAAATACCTTCTTGTCACTTGCCAATTAATCTTTTTCCTTCATATCCCATCTTTTGTATGATCTTGTAACTATTTCCATATTGTTCTATGGGAATATTAACCTGTGTATCTATTGCTGTAGTTTCATTTTCATCTCTATACAACTAGCTAAGAATGTCCTTGTCTTCAATTTCTTCTACAAGTTTCCCAACTTTAACAAATGGTCCATTAAATATTTCAACTGATTTCTGTGGGATTCTTGGTTGAGCATTTGTAGGATTTTCATATGATTTGGGTGAAAGTGGCAAGTTATGCAAAAAATAATTTCCCATTCTTTCATTATTTAGTTTGAGATTTTTCTCAAAAGTTTCCCAAAAATTTTCTTGAATTTCTTTGGTGAGATAGACTAATTCTTTGTTATGTGGAACTCCTGCATCTTGTGTTGGTTTCAAATTATTGCAGTATTGACGAGAGTCTACGAAGTTATAGTGACTTCTTGTCCATTATGAGGAAACTTAATACATTGGTGGTATGCAGAAGGAACCACTTACATGTCATGAATTCATGGTATTCCCAAAAGAATGTTATAAGATAAATTCAAATCTAGAACTTGGCACAATGTATATCTTTCCATGGGTCCTATTTTGATTTGTAACACCACAATCCCTTTAGAAGAATTCTCTTCCTCATCATAAGACTTTGATAGTTATTTTCTTCTTTCGATCTACTGCATTATCTAAATATCCCAAAGCCTTTATTAAACTTAATGCACAAATGTTTAAGCCAACTCCACCATCTATGAGTATGTGTTTGCAGGAGTTGTATGAATGGTGACTTCAATATGCAGGGGAGCATTGTGAGGGTGTTGCATGAATGCATCATCATTTTCAAAAAAGAATAAGAAATGAGGGGCTATGAGTTGTCCCACCATGTTTTGGAATTGATTTGCATCTGGGTCTTTTGAGACTGTTGTTTCTGTTAGAGCCTTCTCCAATATTTCCATATGCATAGGTGAAAATTTTAGAAGCTCCAAAATTGAAATTTGAGTGGGTATCTTTTGTAGTTGTTCTAGTATATTATATTGTCTTGAGGTGGATGTTGATTCATTTGTTACCCAGAAATGTAACCCTCACTTTGCTTCTTGCAATGACGTTGATTGGTTCTGAAGGTGTTTTGTCTTTGGCAATGATGACATTTACCATATCATCATATGTGTAAGTGTAGTTTACTTTATCTTTTCCTTTGTCATATTTTAGTTTGGATTGTTCATATTTTTCATAATTTGGAAGTGGTGTTTTGAATGCTAAGTGTGATTCACTTATTTTATGACCATCCACTATGATAGTTCCATTATCAAACAATCTTGAATAAGGTGCTTCAATCTTTGACAATCATTAGCTTGGTGTCATTTGTTTCAATGATAATTATAAAATTGATTGTCATTCCACCAATTAGGTTTGACTTGAGGTTCATATTTTCTTTCTTCTGGTAAGGTAATCAATTTATTTGCAAGAAGAGTCTTCAAAGTTGATTCCAATGGTTCCCCGATGTTTATGAATTTCTTGTTTGGATTGGAGAAGAAAGACTTAGATCTACTATTCTCTTGATTGTTATTGTTTGGTGGTTAACTTGATAAGTTGAAGATTGGTTATTGTTTGGTAGTAATGTTTTTGTAATTTCCTCCATTGGTAACATTCTTATTCTTTGACCAAAATTTAGGTCATTGTTATTGTTACCATTGTTGTTGTTGTTGTGATTGTTATTATTGTTGTTGTGATTGTTGTTATTGTAGGAACTATTGTAGAGTTTTAACTCTCCTTTCTTTACCATTGCGTCTTCTATCTTTAGACCATTTTCAATCATTTTAGACAAAAGAAGGAGGACATTGCATTTTAAGATAATAACTCATTTCACTGGTATGGTTGTCAATGAATATGTCCATTTTCTCTTGATTGGGTACATCTCTTGGATACCTATTAAGCATTCTTATCCATCTTTGTAAAAAGACCATGAAAGGTTGACCATTCTTTTGCTTGATGTTACATAAATCTAGCATGGTTATCCCATTTCTTATGTTGTAGGAGTATTGTGTGATAAATCTGTTCACAAGTTCTTCAAAGATTTAATCCAAGATGGTAGTATTGAGAACCATTCCATTGATTTCCCACATAAGCTTCTAGCAAATAGCTGCATCAAGTAAGTTTCATCGTGTGTAAATTCTATACTTGTGGTGCAAAATTCCGTAGGATCAGATTTTCCATCATATTATCATATTTAGGGATTTCACAATAATGTGGGAATGGTATCATGTTTAAATTTTTATCACAAGGTTATGGGCAGATGTCCTCTAATCAATATTTCTTATAACTCATTTCATTCAACATATCCTATATTTTTTGTCGCAAGGTTTGCATTTGTTGAGCGAGAGTTAAGAAAGGATTATCAACACAGTTCGTCCTTGCATCCTCCGAAGTTCTTCTTTTACCACACTCTCTTCTTGCTTCACCTTGATTTCTTTCATCATCATGATCTCTTCTTGTTCTATCTTGTCTTTTTCCCCCATGATTTACTTGATTTATATCCTTTTTATTAAGGTTATCAGTGTTTTGATTGTTACTTGTTCCTGCATCTTGTTTCAAACTTTTTATGTTAAAGTCTTGTGGCAATTTAGCTCTTGAATTTGCCAGCATTAGGATGTACTTCTCCTTTTGTTTTTCCAATAACTTTTCCATTAGTTTGTCACATTTAAAATCTTGTTCAAGGTCTCTAATGGTATTATTGACTGCTTCTTGATCAACATCTGTGTACCCAAATCGATGAAACATTGGATTTTCCTCCTCCATTTGTCGTCTTCTAAATTGCCCATGTTCAACTCTTGTCCAAACTAGCATGTGATTGATTTGAAAAGTTCCTAATTTTTTTATATTCTAAATGCAACTCAATAAGTGATTATTGGTTTAGAAAGATAAGATTTTTTTATTTTACCATTGTTATTAGTTCATTGTGATAAAGCATCTCTTTTTTGAAAAGTGTGTCTTTGCAAAAGTTCCCCCTCAAATTTTTTCCATGACCACGTAAATAGTTATGAAAATAGTGTAGAAATGTCCTATGTTTTATCAATATTTTGTGATTGATGCACAAGAATCTTATCCTCTCCAGAGTAGCCTTATAACTAGGTTTTCTTTTCTTAAGGCGATATTTAAAAGTCATATAAGCATATGATGGTTTACAAGTTTGTTTGATTCCAATGTGAGTGCACTTTTGCTTTTGATATAACCTAGGTTTAAAATGTTACTACTTATCAAATTGCCATTAGTTTTATATTCAAAGTCATACTATATATTCTAGTCGGTTAGTATTACCGAATCATGCAGTCAGTACACATAGAGAAGTCGGTATGAATAGTCTAGTCGATTACAGAAGAAAGCAGTCATAGAATGTAGTATTCACTGAGCTGTTTACCGAGTAATGTCTCATGGCTACCGAGCAGTAAAGTTAACTCATTGAGTTGATATTCACCGAGTGAAACATTTTACCAGATACATTGAACCTGGACATGCACATGAAAACATGTTACAAGATCGAGGCACATCTAACCGTTTTTACATTGGAAATTGCACTAGGAGATTGTGTATGATTACAAGGTCAATCTAACCAATGAAATACTTTGATTAGTTATTCATTCGAAGAATATTTTTGTAAGATCAAAGCAATGAATTAGATCACCGCTGTAAGAGATCTATTTATACAGCATAATTTTAGGGTTAAAAAAAAAGAAGAAAAAAACAAGAGATGTGAGATATATGTGTATGCATGAAGGAAGATTGTTACAGAGACATAGAGAGGTCACCGAGAAGGTTATTAGTGAATAGTCGAAGAACAAAGTAAACAAAAGGGTTTACCGAGTTACAATATGGGTTACTGAGGTATGCTACAAGCTAGGTAATCTTATTCTGAGCACATATAATTTGCTATAGCATTTCAGATGTAAAGTTGCAGATATTTGTAATGATTTTATTTTAAAATTGTGAAGTTGTAAGAGAAACCTTTAACAGGGTAAAAGACTCTAACCAAGTACATAAATTGTAAATCCTTTAACCAGGTGCGGCATTTATATAGTGTTGTAAAATCCTTTAGTAAGGTAGATCTAACTGAACTTGATACTCCTAATAGGGTAAGCTATCAAAAATAGCTAAATGTAGCTCTAACCGAGCAATCTTTATTATTGCAGTAGTGAAGTTGTGGGTGTCATCCCCACCGCAGTTTTTCTCTCTAACCAAGAGTTTCTGCATGACCAAAATATATGTGTTATGGAGTGAATCATGTATGATTGTTATATGTTTGTTTTAACTTTATTTTATGTTACTGCACTATTCTATTATGCATAACAGTAAGGTTATTATCAAAGAAAAGTTTTGGAGTACTGATTCACCCCTCCCCTCTCAGTACATTAGCTTTCCATATTGGGCCTAATAATTGGTATCAGAGCTTGAATCTTGGAAAAGGGTTTAACTACCTAAAGAGAAAGATCTTATCAATGGAAGGCTACAAACAATCTCAGAGGATTGTGTATCTACAAGAAGAGCTGGATATTGCAAATCAAGTGATTGCAGACATGCAAAGGCAAATGCAAAACTCTCTAAAAGTAAGGAGAAGATTATCTGATGACTTGCAGGATTCTCAAGAGCTAGTGGAACAAATCAAGACATCATCTGAGAACAGTATATCTGAAGAGACTGAAGAAATGATTGGAATGTTGAAAGAAAAGAACAAAGCATTGGCTGATCAACTGAAAGCAATGAAAAGAGAACATGAACATTTTAGTACACAGACGATTGAAAATCTAGATGCATTAAGGATAGCTAAGGATAAATCAAGAGATCTACAAAGAGAGAAACAACAACTTGAAGCTCTAGTATCTGATAAGGATGATGAAATCGTAAGGTTAACTGGTATTCAACAAAATATGACAGATCAACTAGGCTATGCACATCATGAAGGAATTCTGAAAGATGATGAAAATCAATCATTGAAGCTTGAAGTATCAAGGTTGACTGGTGAACTTGAAACAAAGAAGAAATCAAAAGAATCATTGGAGAAAAGTTATGAAGCACCAAAGAAGTTGAATGAGCAACTGAATACAAGAAGACCCTACAAAGATGGAGGACTCAGTTACAAAGGAAAAGAATCAACTGAGAAAGTAATTCATACTACCGAGAGAGGAGAATCATCAAAACAAGCTAGAAATAGGAATAACATCAAAAGGAAGAAGCCTATTTGCTACTACTATGGAAGTCAAGGTCATACTGCCAACATATGCTAGATTAGAAAAGGTAAGCAACCAAATATCACTAAGTTCAATGGATATTGTTACAATTGCAATAAATATGGTCACACACCTAAACAATGTAGGACAAAGTTTGTTAACAATTATCAGAAGGCAAAATTCAAAGGGTTTTGTAGAAACTGCAATAGATATGGACATAGTACCGAGAAGTGTTGGTTTAAGCAAAAGAACTACATGAAGTATCCACACCGAGAAAACACTAGAGGTTACCGAACTCACACAGATCCTTACCGACAATATGCAGTAGTGCCATGGGATTACAATACAAGGATATGGTGTGAATGTTGTGGAAGATATGGACATATTAGTGCCAACTATTTTATAAGGTTTGGAATGAATAACTGAAGATCATGGAGAAATCCTAGTATGGCATGTTTTTATTGTCACAAAGTTGGACATTTAGCTAGAGATTGCAGAGATCAACCGAGAAGAGACACTAAAGAGATAAAAGAAAAATTCAAGATGATTTGGAAGAAGAAGGAAATTATGTCAGATGAAGAAAGCACCTTACCTACCGAGTTAGGTGGACCTATTTCAAATTAGTCAAGAAAAGGTATGAAGGGACTGCATTCTCTAAAGGTTAAATCATAACAGTTCCTATTCTATTATGTACAAAAATTCAAAATCTGCATAGTTAAGATGCAATTAGTTAGTTTTTATACTATACAGAAAACCTGTCAAGTCGGTTAATAAAAGAAAGTTAGTTACTTGGTTAAAACAGAAAAAGGAGTAAATCAGTGAAAGGTGAACCGAGTGCATTTAATGTCTTGACCTAACTTGCACGAAGCCCGATGAGGTATTTTTGAGTACTTAAAAGTGTTTTCACGGTCATTTTCATTCACCAAGTTTTCAAGAAGTAGAGCAGAGCGAATCCAAGCAATCAAACTTCATTCAAAGCAAATTTCAAGGTATTTACATCAAATCTATTCACTATTTAGCTGGTTTCCGATCTAATCAAATTGCTATTATCTACCGAGTGTGAAGCGTCAGTCGTTTGTAAACCCTAAGGATAATTTGTCAAATCTTACCTGAAACCTACCATGGTGCCCAAGATCCAAGACCCTGTAGTTGTCCAAAAGGTGGAGAAGCCCTCGCTGAAATATTCTCTAACTCCCAAAGTTGCCTCAGAACCGGAAGACAAAACTGCATTTTCACTCATACCGGATCGAGTCTTGTTAGTAGAAGATGTTAGATTCTTCACCAAATGTCATGTTGAGGAACTCAGTCATGTAGAGATTAGTGACACATATGATGAACTTTGCACTGATGGCAAACTGGATAGCAAATTTGAGCATATCAAAATCAAGGGATTAACTGAAGCCCTAGTCTATCCCCGTGTGTTCAAACCCCAGTGGGTTAAGTTTGTCTTGAGTAGAGTACATGATGATTTCATGTGGCTACAAGAGCAACCATTCAAGATCACTAAAGAAGTCATTCACCTGATCACTGGGTATCCCATCTATGATCATGCACGAGCAAAGAAAATGATATCACAAAAGGAGCTAATCAGTCTAACCGGAGTAGAATCTGATTATCGAGGACTGAAACTAAATAATGTCACTGATGCAGAACTCAAGTTTGCAATTAGAGTTATTGGTTATTGTTTCTTCCAATCTAGAAGGGAAAATAGTGTACCATGTGCAGTAGTTGACTTGGCCTACAAAATAGTGAAGAAGGGAATGAAAGTAGACTTATGTGAAGTGCTATTGAAGAACTTGTTTGAGAACTTGAACACAATAAGGAAGCTGAAGAAGAACAACTCAGCAAATACACTAAAGTTCAGTTCACTACTTGTATGTATGTTTTTCTACTTTGAGAAGTTCTTTCCCTCAGTCAGTAAAGTATTATGGGAGCTACACCGACCTATCACCCATTAGATCAATGACTACATCAAGAAGTTAGGAGATAACTTTAATGATATCATGGATGATTACTTCAGCAAATTTCAAGAGAAAATGCACAACAGGTACAGGATTCCACCATAGCTAGTAGAAAAATACAAGGACAATATATGTTTTGAAGTCGACACTAATTATTGCTATGTAAATGTTGTTGAACCAAGGACTCAATCATTGCAACCAATGGGTTATGAGATTGATTATGATATAACACAACAACAAATTGATGCCTATTTATCATTGCCAAGGCATGCAAGCAAACTAGGGTATGGAACCTATGAAGAGGTGAAGGAGAAAGTAAAAATGAGTATTGTAGTACCTAAGGCTACAAGAAAAGCTACAAAAATGATAAAGGTTTTATCTGAGAAATTAGGAGAAGAATCCTCCTCTACACCTGTCAAAGGCAATCTTGCCATTACCAAAGAGGAATCAGAAGCTCAAGAAGCAGCAATAACATTGAGCACAGAGTTGCCAAAGGGTAAAGTTATGAAAAGAAAGAAACGAGACATCACAAAGGCCCTACCGACTCCACCAACAAAGAGACCCAACACTAGAGCATCAGCTGCATCACCGAGTAAGAAACAAAAGAGTGTTACTGCACCAAAGGTAACCAAGACCTATAAGAAATCTACTCGAAGACTCATTTTGGCAAAAGAGTCAAGTGATATAGAGTCTGATGATGCAAATAAATTCCAGATTGTGAAAAGCAAAAAGGTAAATATTCACAGTGTTGAAAATTTTTGTGCCAATCTTAAAGAATACGATGGATTCGTAGGATTTAGATATGTTAAGTATGAGACTAGGAATAATGATGAGAAGCGACAGATTGGAGAAGTTGTCATCTGTACACTTCTAAAGTTTCAGTTAGCACCATTAGAACTAGCAAAGTCACTTCTGAGTGAACTCTACTTACATATTGATAACATATGGAAATATGCAATGGACTCGGAGAGACAAATAAGAGAAAGAAGTCTAGTCCATCTATTTCTTGACATGTCCATAGCAGAAATCAAGGAGCATTTGACCACATACAATTCTAAATTTCTTGTGGAACAAAGAGCCTTAAAATTAATGAATGGGCTATATATAGATGTGGAGAATGAGACAAAAGCCAAGTGGGAGGAGATCTTCAAACAAAAAGATGTCGGTGAACAATCTCAAATTGAAATTGTTGATGTACCAAGTAAGATCTAGATGTCACCAAGCAAGATCCAGATGTCACCGAGCAAGGTCCAGACCCGGTTGACACTATACAAATTGATGAAGATGTAATGGATGAAGTAGCACCGGAGCAGAAGATGATTGAAGGCACTACTTATGCAAAACTTGTCTCTAGTGAATCTTTCTTAGAACAAGTTCATCCTTATCCACCGGTAAAGCCACCAGTCTCAACCGAAGCTCCCAAGGACACCGAGCAAGGTATCGAAGGTACCAAATCTAAAGCTGTAGGAGATACAACAAAAAATCAGATGTCTCAAGCACAGACAAGCACTGCAAATGTTACAGCTGAGACCCCTAGCACTGAGCCACCCAAAGACACTACAACGGCTACCAGAATTGACCAAAGTGTTGCATCTACCAAGCAACCTACCGAGGGTCAGCAAGCCTCACAAGCACTTGTCTTAGTGCCACCGACCAAAGGAAAAGAGAAGAAAGTGAGAAAGAATGGTTTCAAATTTGACTTATCTAAACCGATCATGTTGCCCAATGTAGACATTTCCAAATTGAAAGGGCAAGCACTCATTAAATTTGGTGAACTATGCAAAGCCAAGGCTGAATAGGAGAAGCAATCGGCCATACAGAAGAAGAATAAAGTACTTCAGAAGGTTAGGACACTACTCATAGAAATGCTACCTTCAGCAACAGTGTCAATCGATGCAGCCATCCATATTCAACTGGATGAACTCCTAAATCAGATTGAAACATATGGAGTTGATGCATCTAAGTACTTAAGCAAGCTCAAGGATAAAGAGATAACTACTAAAATGATAGAGGAAGTATAGAAATCAATTGCTATTGGCAAGGTAAAACTTGTCAAATTCATTGCTGAGTTGTCCCCTCAACTCAAGCATATTCTTTATTTATTCTAGAAACTGTGTACATTTTCCTTATTTATTAAAGATGTCAAAAATAAAACTGATGCAATTGAGAAAGAGATCACTGATCTCTCAACTAAGTTGACCACCGAGCCTAATTTTGTTTAGAATTTTTATACAAAGCTTCAACATCTCATGGCTCAATAGTTAGAACTAAGGAATGAAGAGCATAAAATCAGGCTAGATATAATGACCCTTCAGACATTATTCCTTCCTCATCTCTCATCAGTACAGGAATAGATCAACTGAGCTACACGCTTATCAACTACACAAGAGGGAAGCACTCTTGATGGCTTAATATCACTCTTATCTGATATTCAAGCACAAAATTCATTAATGGAAAGTGTAAAGGATTCACTCTCAGTCACCCTCACCGACGCCCAGACCAAGTATAAGACTATTTTTGATCAGTTACCGCCTCTGGATGGAAATTAAGTTTTTGATGTTTGTCAAAAAGGGGGAGTAATATTATGAGACTACATAGAGGAAAGTAATACCCAGCAAAGGGGGAGTAATTCTATATTTGGAGAGTAATACAGTTTTGATAACACAATTTTGAGTATTGTATACAAGGGGAGTATACCGAGTAGAATATACAGAGCATTTAGAGCACACAAGCACATAATAGAATCGAACATGCAAAATTTAGAGTTATGTACAGAATAAAGATAAGGGGAATATATCTGCATATACTATTTCATTGACTATTGTATATATTACCAAGTATAGTCATTTTGCAAGTATATAGTTTTTGAGTTATGACTTTGAAAGTAGTTTTTGTCAAACATCTCAGCTAATGTCAAAAGGGGAGATTGTTACTACTTATCAAATTGCCATTAGTTTTATATTCAAAGTCATACTATATATTCTAGTCGGTTAGTATTATCGAATCATGCAGTCGGTACACATAGAGAAGTCGGTATGAACAGTCTAGTCAGTTACAGAAGAAAGCAGTCACAGAACACAGTATTCACTGAGTTGTTCACCGAGTAATGTTTCATGGCTACCGAGCAGTAAAGTTAACTCACCGAGTTGATATTCACCGAGTGAAACGTTTCACTAGATACATTGAACCTGGACATGCACATGAAAACGTGTTACAAGAATGAGGCACATCTAACCATTTTTACATTGGAAATTGCACTAGGAGATTGTGTATGATTACAAGGTCAATCTAACCAATGAAATAATTTGATTATTTATTCATTCAAAGAATCTTTTTGTAAGATCGAAGCAATGAATTAGATCACCGCTGTAAGAGATCTATTTATACAGCATAATTTTAGGGTTAAAAAAAAAGAAGAAAAAAACAAGAGATGTGAGATATATGTGTATGCATGAAGGAAGACTATTATAGAGACATAGAGAGGTCACCAAGAAGGTTATCAGTGAACAGTCGAAGAACAAAGTAAACAGAAGGGTTTACCGAGTTACAATATGGGTTACCAAGGTATGCTACAAGCTAGGTAATCTTATTCTGAGCACATAGAATTTGCTATAGCATTTCAGATGTAAAGTTGCAGATATTTGTAATGATTTTATTGTAAAATTGTGAAGTTGTAAGAGAAACCTTTAACAGGGTAAAAGACTCTAACTAGGTCTATAAATTGTAAATCCTTTAACCAGGTGCAACATTTATATAGTGTTGTAAAATCCTTTAGTAAGGTGGATCTAACTGATCTTGATACTCCTAATAGGGTAAGCTATCAGAAATAGCTAAATGTAGCTCTAATTGAGCAATCTTTATTATTGCAGTAGTGAAGTTGTGGGTGCCATCCCCACCGTAGTTTTTCTCTCTGACCAAGAGTTTCTACGTGACCAAAATATATGTGTTATGGAGTGAATCATGTATGATTGTTATATGTTTGTTTTAACTTTATTTTATGTTACTGCACTATCCTGTTTATGCATAACAGTAAGGTTATTATCAAAGAAAAGTTTTGGAGTACTGATTCACCCCTCCCCTCTCAGTACATTAGCTTTCCATATTGGGCCTAACGTAAAATAGGAACGATATATACAAGATATTAAACAAAGGTTGACAAGATCTAATTTTGTGATAGAGGATTTTATGTATCTTAATGAGAAACTAATAATGATGTTGATTTTTACACTTAAGATGGTTGAATTGCTAACTTCTTGAATATTTTATGCTTATGAAAACCTTTGGAAGTATCCTATTTGATTGATAACCTGATTATCTGACCAGTTTGAAGATCCGTGACACTTGAAGATAAATCTAATTGAAAAATAGTATCTAAAAATGATATTGGAATTTCAGTGTGATATGCAGAAATGCCCTCTGTTTTAGATGCAGTAAAATGTTTGTGCTAACCTATTTGTATAAAGTGCTAACCTACGTGATAAAAGCGCTACTCTGTATGATAAAAGCACTTCTTTGTTGGATAAAAGTGCTAAACAATGGTGTATAAGCATGGTTTCATGTTCAAAAGTGCTATTTTAGTAATCAAATGTGTGATTCTACAGAATAAAAGAGTTGTACTATTATTTAAAAGCATTGTTTTGCACAAAAAATACACTTCTCTATGCAACAAATGCACGATTCTAACTGTTTTAAAAAGATTTTTCAATTTTTCTACCAAGTTTTCAAATGTTTGCTCATTCAAGATGATGATTTTTTAAGTTTTTGACCATTTTGAGAATGTTTTCTAGACACAATGTTTGAATCTCACATGGGGTTTCCCCTGAGGCTATGTTATTCAGAGTGAATATTTAGGTGCTTGACCCCACTGGCTCCACCCTTGGCACTCACTTCTATGGGGTAGCCGAGCACGAGTTTCAATGAAAAAATCCCCATGCAAAACTTCATATCTCTAATAGGAACTGTATGTGTGTGAGCCACTTGAGAGGTCCGAGCTCCTGTGCCAACAATTAGAAGAATTTTGGTCCCTAATACAAATGGTTTTTAGTAAGCACTTCTGGTCATTCAGCCATACATGCAAAACTTTACACTCTATAAATGCAGAAGGTTCTCAGCCTATATATGTTATGCTCCATAGAGTTTATGGGGAAACATAGTGTTGGTATGAACTAATCAACACATGTTGTCTATGACTTTCATCATAGACAATCTATTTAGAGTAGATCGGAAGGACTCTGTATTAGCTCGTTTCCACTTGGGTCATTCCCCTCTCATTGGATGCCTCAAGGAAGCTTGGGAAGAAAATCCCTCTAAAGGTTACACATAAAGAAAGCAAGTCTTGTTTTCTGATCATCGTATGAGGGTGAGAGCATACTCTTCTACTACTTCAATAGGCACAAAAGACAAAAAATTATTTTAAGCCTTCTAAAATCTATGTGCAACTACTTTAAAGAAGACACTCAAATGTAAGTTTCATGCTATTGATTATCCTCCTAGTTAGACTAGATGAGAAATATATGATGTTTTACTCTCTGAAATACTCCTAATTAACTAGATGTGAGGAAAATGCTCAAAATCAACCCTGCACCCATAAATGCCATTATTTTTTAAATTTTTAAGTCTTGGACATTTGGACCTACAAAATTATTAGCTTTCAAATTATAAAAATTCAAATTTCACCCACTGATAGAACAAAAGCACTAAAAATGCAAAAGCGCTATCCTAACGAGCAAAAGTGCTATCCCAGAAGGCAAAATCACTATCCTAAGCAATAAAAGTGTTAACCTATGTAACAAATGAGCTAACCTATTGCTTGAATGCATGAATTCAAGATCTAAAGTGTTTATCTATTTAATATAGGTGTTAACCTAAGGGATAAAAGGGCTAACCTATTTAACAAATGCATTGTCAAATTTCACACATGCGTGAAACTGACTTACAAAAGCGTTAAATTGATTCTATGAGAATAAGACAGGATATTAGAAAGGTGAGTCTAAGGCCTAAGCCCCACAGTGGGCACCAAAAATGTTGAGGCTAAAGTTGAGCTCCAAAGAAGTATCCTAAAACTTATTAGTCCACCATAAAACATAAAAGAAAGCTATAGGAAAAACTTAGCTTCAATCAATCAAAAAACATGAAATAAAAGTAAATGTAGATACCTAAAATTGTCCTGTCTAATTAAATACATATTTTTTATTTATTTAATTATTTAAGCCCAAGTCTTCTATTAATTAAATAAATATTTATTTATTTAGTAAATTCATTTATCCTCTTCTAAGCCTTTCCTCATTTAAATAAATACTTTTATTTATTTAAATTATCTCTGTCCTAAATTAAATAAATATTTTTATTTATTTAACTGATCCCACTTCTTCTATTAATTAAATAAATCTTTATTTATTTAATTAATTCACTAGCCTTTTCTACCTATGACACATGACATTAATCTCTCAATTCCTACACTACCTATCCCCTTTATCATTTTCTTATTTCCTCTACCTACCCTCTAATCCTAGCTGACCATCTATCATTTACACCTCTTAATCTTATCCCTTCATTTTCTAAAGTGTCTTCTATATAAGAGGATACGCTCCTTCATTATCAACCCTAACTTCCTAATTATCTAATGCATCTAATCGGATACCTGAATCAATCCTATACGATCAATTTCTGTTCTTTGTTGAGCTCTTGTGCACACATAAAATCTAAGAGCGAAACCATCAAGAAAGATCAATTAATATAGGAAGAATGGAGATTCAAACCTTAGTGGAGATATGATGGTATAATCTTTTTTATTTTTTTTCTCATTTGCATTGTCTTAGCTAATCTTCATATGTTATGGTGGATCTTTGTTGTTGTTAGGCTAGGGTTTTGTGGTTAAATCTATTTTAGTCTTTCAATATTGTTATATTCCATCTTCCATTTTCACCATATATAGTAAATAAAAGAGATTATACCTTCATGATTTATGTCTCATTATGTCCTAACTCCATTGTTCTTGGTTGCAAATAATTTTGCTCTTAGACAAGCATAGATAACTTCCAAGATGGCATATGAAGAATGGATTGCTAGTTAACTGATACTATGGTATGCAAATGATATTGAGCTAAAATGCTATGAAAATAATTTATGCTAAAAAACTCTAAAATACTATTTGCTTAAAAAACTCAAACTCATGGATGCAAGATAAAGACTCCTAGTAGACTATTAGTTTCAAAAATGTCTCAGGAGACCTCTTTTTATAGATTTTTGAGTGCATAAGATTAGGTGGCAAAGATCAACGGTCATAATTAAATCTTGCAATTTGGATGGCTATGAGCAATAAGTTGAAGGTTGGGAGAAAGGGGGAAGGAGAAGACAAGTGTCACTCATCTCACCTTGACTGAGTTGAAGACTTGAGTGGATATAGGGTAGGTTGGAGAAGATGTAGAAATGAGAGAACAAGCAGACTCAAGTCCTCCTACGATATAGGGATGTTGGAGAGAATATAGAAGAAAGTTAGGAAATATGTGTACGTACACAATTTTTTCATTTATTTTGGAAGTTGAAGATAAGTGGCTAATAAATGATTTTATTTTATTTTATTTTGTTGAATTAATTTAGCCACATGATGGATGAGTTGGCAAAGTGGAAATGAGGTGGAGATGGAAAGGTGAGTTGGAAAATTGATTAAATAATTAATAAATTATGTAATTAATGAGACTATATCATACTGGATAGAGAAATAAGCAAATATAAAAATATTTAATTATTTAAATAGAAGAAAGGGATAAAATGAATGAATTAATAAAATCTTTCAATTAAATTAATTAATAGAAGGATATGAAATGAATAAAATAAATTAGTCTTTTCAAATTAACTATTTAATAGAAGAACAATTGTTAATTAAATACTAAATATTTATTTAATTGCTCATAACCATTTTTATGTGTATACAACTTCTATTCTAAAATTTAAACAAAATAACTCTTAATAAGTATTTGAATTCTAGAAACTCAAAAATATTACCTCAAATATTCAAATTTGATCTAAAAAACTATTATCTTCCTCTTCAACATTGTCAAATGAATAAAATGGTGGTGGAGAGCTGATGGAATATATAAAATAACCTTGCATCAAGTGTCAACACCATAGAAAAGCATTTTTTTGTCTGATCATGCGCAAGAGGCAGACAAAAATAGAGAATGTGGGCTTCGATCATGGGTCAAGGGTCCCATATTACCCTTTTTTAGAGCAGCTCTTTTGGCTAGTGCCAAATGACTTCCATTAAAAATTTATAAACTTTGATAAATTTGGAAAAATGTTGTAGAGGGATAAGAGGAAAGAAAAAATAGATAAGGAAGGTGAAAAGTGAGAGACAAACAAAGACACATGACCCTCACCCATAAACCTTTTGGCCTCAATCAGAAACTCCAAACTCTATACAAATACTCCAAAAATTCAAGTATAGGTCAAAAACTCTAAACCATGTAATAAATACCCTTAACCCTATAATCTATACTCTATACCCTATACTTGATAGCCACAATCATAAAACTTAAAGGTCATTTAAACCCTATAAAAAATACCCTTAACCACAACCCAATATGCTAAATCCCCGACCCTATATAGTAACCGCAGACCTAGAAAGGGAAGGGAGTGAGAAAGAAACTGATTTTGAGAGACCTATAGACACTTGAGCAAGGTGAGAGGGGTAAGGATGGAGGGTGAGATATGGAGGGAGGGGGGAATAAAGGGGGTGTGACACTTAGAGAGGGAAGGAGAAAGAAGAGGAGGGATACAAGAACAAAGAGAAAGAGAAGCGAGGTTCGCAAGAGAGTTAGAGATAAGGGTAAGGAGGGAATGGGATAAAGAGTGTGTAAAGAAAAGGGGGGAGAAACCTAGAGAGGGGAAGGAATGAGGAAGAAAGTGAGGGGGATACCTAGAGATAGGAGAGAGTGAGGAACAAAGTGATGGATACACCTAGAGAGGGAAGGAAGGAAGAAAGTGAGGTCGAGAGACTTGGGTATAAAGGATATAGAGGGAAAGGGAGGTGAAAAGCCATAAGGAGGATGAAGGGGATACAAAGGTAAATGTGAAAGGAACGTGATACTTGGGGATAAAGGACATAAAGGTGAAGGGAGACATAAGAGGCCTAGAGGAGAGACAAAGGTGGAACATGTGGGGATAAAGTATATAGAGGGGAAGGGAGGTGAGAGGCCTAGAGAGGAAAGATAGGTGGGAGACGTAGGGGTAAATGGAATAGAGGGGAAGGGAGGTGAGAGGAATAGAGGGGATAGAGAGGAGAGATGGGGGTTTAATGGATGTGGGGGGATAGATAGATAAACATGAACAAAATGGGGAAGAGACCTAGAGAGAGGAGGGAGTGAGGAATAAATTGAGGGAAAGAGGTGATATAGGGAATGGGATGGGTGTAAGGATGAGAGGGAGATAGAGAGGGATAGAGGAATAACGGAATTGTGAGAGCTAGAGAGGGGAGCGACAAAGAAGAGTACATATATAAGAATGGAGAGAGAAAAGAGGTAAGGGGAGATAAAGAATGAGAGATCTATTTTATAGAGAGAGATGGAACTATGAGGGAAGGGAGATAAAGGTGGATCAATAGGGACATTTAACTATTGGCTTGATGATGATTGTAATGTATTCATCACTTGTTGTCATTGATGAAACACTCTCACACACACATATGATTACATTGACTACCAATGTAACTTCATTGGTTTACACTGTTAACCTGTATGTTTAAGGTCTATCTCTAACTAGTACTCTATGTCAACCGGTATGTGCTTAAGAGATAACCTGTTTGGCATCAAAATGAAGATGAAGATGAAGATCAAGATCAAGATCAAGTGGAAGATTCCAGGACAATGGTTCACATGTTTTGTTCAAATCGATATTGACTGTTCTAACCGGTATTCATTTTTGTGATGAGTTACCAACACCATTTTCTTGGTAGTCATTTTTGTGATGAGTTATGTTTACCTGTCTAGATACATTGCACCTAGGAAATTGTGCTCCTATGGCCGACATAAGATTTGTATGTCTATTTAAAGACATCTTAGTGAATCACTTAAGAGACAGAGAATTGATATAGGAGAGGAGATTATGCGAATACTAATATGCATAAAGAGTGAAAGCTTTTGTTGAAGAGTGATAAGTGTGAATATGAAGAGTAGTGTTGAATGTACTTAGAATGATCTGATCAAGCAAGTCTTGTGCTACTCAGAACAAATCAAAACTTTCTTGTTGTTTTCTAATCATTACAACATAATAAAATCCCCTAACCAGGTAAGCTCTAACAAGATTCATTGTACAAATCCTCTAACAAGGTGATCCATTAGTTTGGATTCTCAAATCCTCCAGTGAGGTTACTCCTAACAGGGTAGTACTCTTAATAGGGTATAAGCTTCTAATCAAGCTTGGGATCTCTAACAAGATTTGCTC
This sequence comes from Cryptomeria japonica, assembly GCF_030272615.1. Lineage (NCBI taxonomy): Eukaryota > Viridiplantae > Streptophyta > Pinopsida > Cupressales > Cupressaceae > Cryptomeria > Cryptomeria japonica. The sequence continues at coordinate 880,720,254 of NC_081409.1, read as the reverse complement.
CTAGTAGAGCACTTTGTAAGACCTTAACCGGCCAGTTATCTATTTTTGCAGCTAGTTAACTTGTGAGTTCCATCTCACCGTGGTTTTTACCTATTTTGGTTTTCCACGTATAAACACTTGTGTTATGGTGGATGTTCTAGTTTATGTGGATGTTGTTATTTCATTTTGGATAGCATGTATTTTGTTTAAATGCTTGGTTAAGTTCATCTACCAGTTAGTGTTTGGAATTGTGTTTGTTTTGGTGTCATTGATTCACCCCCCCTCTCAGGGATATTCAAGTTCATCAATTGGTATTAGAGCCTAACTTCTTTGTAGCCTAACCTCTTTGAAGGGAATCTTAAAGCTTCCATGGGGGACATGAGCTACTTCAAGATGGTTAGAGAGCTAGAAGATAGTAGAAATGAAATTGAATCCCTTAAGGGCAAACTGAAAGTTTCTCAAGTCAATAGGAGAGAGCTATTTGAAAAACTACTGGAAATATCTGATAATAGTTTTTCGGATGAAGCCAATATTGAAGCTTTAGTTGATGAAGTTGAAAAGGTGAATGGTGAAAAACTAAATCTAAGAAGAGAGCTAGAAGGTCTTACTATATGTATGAGTCAAGAACTGGAAGCCAGAAGAGCTATTGAAGATCTTATCAGGGTAAGAGATCAAGAGACCATAAAGATCAAATAGGAAAAAGACACTATACATGAGGACTTGATTGCTGAAATAGAAGAAAAGGAGAACATAAAGCTATTGAGTTGCCATCATCTCTGAAAGAGAACCTGTCAAAGCATAATGAAGATCTTGTCAAAAAGCTTACTGAAGCCAATGAGAAATTGGAGAAGTTCATCAAAATTCTAACATGCTAGAAGAACAAATTCAATCACAGAGAATGAAGGGTGATATCTCTGGACTTGGTTTTCATACAATTGAAAAAGGTGAATCCTCCGGTACAAAGAACAAAACTACTCCTAAAGTCAATAAGACTACCGGTAAGAAGGCTTTTAAACCTGTCTACTTTGTTTTTCACAAGCATAGTCATACTGCAAATGTTTGAAGAAACAAACCTAATAGAAATGCAAATTACAATACTAATGCTAGTTATGTGTCTAGAAAGTTTGAAGTTCATTGCTACACATGTGGAATGTATGGGAATAGACATATTGAGTGCAAATATGGATCAAACAATCCTGTTGTAGACACTTAAAAATAATTATTTTAATTATTTTTAATTCCTCGCATAATTAATTAATTAATTATGTTAATTAAAATTCTTCTCAATATTAATTAAATATAATTAATATTGTCACTATAGCATATGATTGATTTATTCCCTTTCTTTATTCTTCTAAAAAATCAAATCCTCACAAATCTTCCTCTTAGCTAATTAATTTCAATTAATTAGTTAACCTACATGATTCTTACAAATCTTCTTCTTAATTCATCATTAACCTAATCAATTCTTCTAGAAACTTCCTAAACTCACTTAACATTATTCTTCTAATTTTTTATTCCCTCCACTCATTCTCTCTCCTAGTCAAATTCTCCTATAAATATAAATCCCACCGAACATTTCCTCTAATCCCCCTCCTAATGAGTCGTTAATGGCTAATCATCATGATTAGCCACAAAGTCAACTCTTTGTCCTTTCATCCAGCCACTAGCTTTAAATGCTCTTTTTCTAGATGAATGTAAGATTTTCGAAATCTCACATTCCTCTAGACATTTCCCTCTCCCAAGGAATTTTTAATTGCTTTTTATTCTTCTAATCCCCATAATATCTATTTTTGGAGAATTTTTAATTCCTCCAATGCATCTTGTAGAGTGTGGAGATACAAAATTCCTTTAAGGCATATTTCTTGGTCTCCACACCCTCTCTTGGACCTTGTGTGAGCTCACAAGTAAATCTTGGCCCTTCATCTCGACTTCATCCTAGCCATCCATTTTCCTCTCCTCTTCCTATAAAATAGGGCTCCATCCCTTCATTCAAAACATCTTGAAATCCAGTAAGCTTATGCTACCCTTTTGAGCCTAGGAAATCATCTTGGCAACTTGATCATCTCATCCTTATCATTCATCCTTATCATTTGTGCACAATATTGGAGAGCCATCCGCATCCAGCAATCAAAGGAACACATCAAGTGGAGCATTATCAAGGGGTACCTTCACTTCATCAAGCTCAATCCGAAGGAGAAGGTAAAATAGCAAGGTGAAATGGTCTTTTAATGATATTTTAGCATTCTGCATGTTTATTTCATTATGTTTTGATTAGTTTACCTTTCAAATCTATTTTTCCCTCTTCATTTTGGCATGCCCAGTGGGACGTACATCCCTAAGAACTAATGTTGTTGTGTTTTTAGGTTTTTGTGATTTATGAGACGCAGGTTCCAGAATAGTGCAACTGCAGAAATATAAATATATATATATATATATATCTTTTTCGCAGGTTCCAAAATCGCGGCTCTGCATTTCTGTGCGACAACTCCTCCTTATTTTGTTCCGTTCCTATTTTTTTTATGTTTTTGTTTCTGTTGCAACACAACAACTCTATTATCTGATTAGTTATTTGATTTGTTGTCTGTTCTATTTTAGTATAATCTGTGTGAAAGTAGGAGAGTATGCTCTTGTATATATAGACAATCAGAAATCTAGACATTTCACTTTTCTATTCTGTTTAGCATGACTATATGCTCTGACCATAGGAAAGTGTGAAAATAGGAGAGTATGCTCTTGTCTATCTAGATAATTAGAAATCCAGACCTTTGACACTTTTCTATCTATGTAGTGCTACTATCTACTCTGTTAATCTATCTGAAAATTTTAGGTGCTAACTATAGTTTGCATTTAATTTATTTATTTTCTGTTATCTGCTCTGTTTAAATATAATTTATCCGCCCACAGGAAAGTGTGAAAGTAAGAGAGTATGCTCTTGTCTATCTAGACAATAAAAAATCCAGACCTTTGACATTTTTATTTTATTCTGTTTAGTGCGACTGTTTGCTCTGTTAAATCTAGGGTTTCTATTATGTTAAATTTAGGGTTTCTGTTCTATTAAATTTAGTGTTTTTGTTTTGTTAAATCTAGGGTTTTTGTCTGCTCTATTAAATCTAGGGTTTCTGTTTTGTTAAATCTAGGGTTTCTGTTTTATTAAATTTAGGGTGGTTAAATTTTTTTTGTTTTTTCACCATATCTTCTTTATCTTGACTCCATTTTCCTCCAAAGTTCACCAGATTCTCTGCATTGCCATTTTCCACATTTTCTTCCTTGGGGGCCTTATCTCAAAAATCCACTTTTTGAAGCCCAAAATCCCATATTCCTCTATTTTTAGGGTTTGCCATAACTTTTTCCCCTTTTATCCATTCACCTCCAAATTTTTTCCATATTATCCACCTCCAACTTTTGCTTCTTTGTCCCTCTTGGACAAATTTTCCCATTTCTTCATCTTTCCTCCAAAATCCTCATTTTGTGCTTGCCTATCACTTGGAAAGTGACAAAAACCTAGTCAAACCACATTTACCCATCAAAACTTCCTTCAAATCCACATTTGTCATTAGTAAAAAAGTTTTTATTCATGTTTTTCTATTCATTCCCAAAAAATTAAAAAAATTAATATTTTTGTCATTTTGTTGCCTTTTGCAGGATGCTTGTTGAAGACTATTTTTCAAACTACTAATCAAGTTGTTTTGTAGGACAATTTTTGAAGACTCTATTTTTCAAACTACTAATCAAGTTGTTTTGTAGGATTTTTTTTGAAGACTTTATTTTTCAAACTACTAATCAAGTGGTTTCGCAGGTTGCCTAGCTGATTCAACCAAATATTGTGCATTTATTTAAATTAGGCACCTAGATATTAATTAAAATGGAATGAATCATTGTCTTATGTGTCTTTAAGAAAAGAATAAAGGTAGGAAAGTATGCTCTCATCTTACTAGATGATCAGAAATCGAGACCCTCCAACCTTTTCTTGTTTGATTGTGTGTTTACCTCTAGCGAGTCTGCCCTCCCAACTTCCTCTTTTAGAAGGTAAGAGGGGAACAACCCAAGTGAGTACATCCAGACCTAGGGTTCCCAACTCACTATAGTAAATAGGCCATTGACTATGAAAGGGTCAATGGGCAGGGCTATATGAGAGTTCACTCTCACATTGGGTGCTTAGTAGGATCCTAGAGATCTCAATCATGCTTGCGTGACTACTAAGTTCTTGGTGCTTCATTGGGCTATAGGCCTCAATTGCGCTTGTGTAACTTTGAAGGGTAGCTCCTAACAGGAAGACTTACTAAACACCTTGTTCATAGTGGCCAAAAACCTTCTAGTCATTGGTGCAAGAGGTTGGACCTTTGAAGTGGCCCATATTCTTACAGCCCTTAGTAGAGACACAAAGTTCGCCATGAGGAGTTTTCATGGGAATTGATGCTTGGTTGCCCTGAGAAGTGAGTGTCGTGGAGGGGAGCCAGTGGGGTCAACCATCTAAGTGTCCACTTTGGGTAAGCGTAGATGGGAAACCAATTGGGATCCAATGACTATTGTCCTTGCCAGCCTTAAGAATGTTGTATATGAGCATGAGTGTCTTTGTGATAATATGCATTTAATCATTGTGTTTGCTTTGTTTGATACATACTTGCCAAGAGTATACTAAATTGAGGGAAAGAGGTGATAGAGGGAATGGGATGGGTGTAAGGATGAGAGGGAGATAGAGAGGGATAGAGGAATAAGGGAATTATAAGAGCTAGAGAGGGGAGCGACAAAGAAGAGTATAGATATAAGAATGGAGAGAGAGAAGAGGTAAGGGGAGATAAAGAATGAGAGATCTATTTCATAGAGAAAGATGGAACTACGAGGGAAGGAAGATAAAGGTGGATTAATAGGGAGATTTAACTGTTGGCTTGATGATGATTGCAATGTATTCATCACTTGTTGTCATTGATGAAACACTCTCACACACACATATGATTACATTGACTACCGGTGTAACTTCATTGGTTTACACTGTTAACCGGTATGTTTAAGGTCTATCTCTAACTAGTACTCTATGTCAACTAGTATGTGCTTAAGAGAAAACCTATGGTTACATTAAGTTGGCATCAAAATGAAGATGAAGATGAAGATGAAGATGAACATCAAGTGGAAGATTCCAAGACAATGGTTCACATGTTTTGTTCCAACCAATATTGACTGTTCTAAGCGGTATTCATTTTTGTGATGAGTTACCAGCACCGTTTTCTTGGCAGTCATTTTTGTGATGAGTTATGTTTACTTGTCTAGATACACTACACCTAGGAAATTGTGTTCCTATGGCCAACATAATATTTGTATGTCTATTTAAAGACATCTTAGTGAATCACTTAAGAGATAGAGAACTGATATAGGAGAGGAGATTATGCGAATATTGATATGCATAAAGAGTGAAAGCTTTTGTTGAAGAGTGATAAGTGTGAATATGAAGAGTAGTGTTGAATGTACTTAGAATGATCTGATCAAGCAAGTCTTGTGCTACTCAGAACAAATCAAAACTTTCTTATTGTTTTCTAATCATTACAACATAATAAAATCCCCTAACCGGGTAAACTCTAACAAGATTCATTGTACAAATCCTCTAACAAGGCAATCCATTAGTTTGGATTCTCAAATCTTCTAGCGAGGTTACTCTTAACAGGGTAGTACTCTTAACTGGGTATAAGCTTCTAATCAAGCTTGGGATCTCTAACAAGATTTTTTCCTAGCAGAGCACTTTGTAAGACCTTAACCGGTCAGTTATCTATTGTTGCAGCTAGTTAACTTGTGAGTTCCATCTCACCATGGTTTTTACCTATTTGGGTTTGCCATGTATAAACACTTGTGTTATGGTGGATGTTCTAGTTTATGTGGATGTTTTTATTTCATTTTGGATAGCATGTATTTTGTTTAAATGCTTGGTTAAGTTCATCTACTGGTTAGTGTTTAGAATTGTGTTTGTTTTGGTGTCACTGATTCACCCCCCCCTCTCAGGGCTATTCAAGTCCATCAATTGGTATTAGAGCCTAACTTCTTTGAAGCCTAATCGATTTGAAGGGAATCTTGAAGTTGCCATGGGGGATAGGAGTTACTTCAATATGGTTAGAGAGCTATAAGCTAGCAGAAATGAAATTGAATCCCTTAAGGGAAAACTAAAAGTTTCTCAAGTCAATAGGAGAGAGCTATTTGAAAAACTACTGGAAATATCTGATAATAGTTTTTCAGATGAAGCCAATATTGAAGCTTTAGTTGATGAAGTTGAAAAGGTGAACGGTGAAAAACTAAATCTAAGAAGAGAGCTAGAAGGTCTCACTATCTGTATGAGTTAGGAACTGGAAGCCAGAAGAGCTGTTGAAGATCTTATCAAGGTAAGAGATCAAGAGACCATAAAGATCAAACAGGAAAAAGACACTATACATGAGGACTTGATTGCTGAAATAGAAGAAAAGGAGGACATAAAGCTATTGAGTTGGCATTGTTTCTAAAAGAGAACCTGTCTAAGCATAATGAAGATCATGTCAAAAAGCTTACTGAAGCCAATGAGAAATTCGAGAAGTTCATCAAAATTCTAACATGTTGGAAGAACAAATTCAGTCATAGAGAATGAAGGGTGATATCTCTGGACTTGGTTTTCATTCAATTGAAAAAGGTGAATCCTCTGGTACAAAGAACAAAACTGCTCCTAAAGTCAATAAGACTACCGGTAAGAAGGCTTTTAAACTTGTCTACTTTGTTTGTCACAAGCTTGGTCATACTGCAAATGTTTGTAGAAACAAACCTAACAGAAATGCAAATTACAATACTAATGCTAGTTATGTGTCCAGAAAGTTTGAAGTTCATTGCTACACATGTGGAATGTATGGGAATAGATATATTGAGTGCAAATATGGATCAAACAATCCTGTACCACACATGCATCCTAAACCAAATGGTGAGCCGATAAGGAATTTTGGTAATTGGGTAAACCAGAACTAGCAACGATCCTATGGCAACTGGTTTAGTCCATTTGAAATGGAAAAGGCAACAAATGTTGTTTGCACCTTTTGTAATAACTTTGGTCATGTGGCTATGAACTGCATAAGAAGAATGGGAAGAGGAAATGCAGGACCCTAGAGATCATCTGGTATGGTCTATTACCACTGCAACAAACCAGGGCACTTAGCAAAGTTTTGCAGATCAAGAAATAACAGACCGGTCAACTCCTTTAAGGATCAGAAAGGGAAGCAAAAAGTTGATACTGAGGAAACCAGAGAAGATATCAATAAGATTTGGAAAAAGAAAGGTGATGACTCACCTGGAGAAGAAACTATTCCTTCACCCAGTGAAGAGAATCCAACACTAGTGACTTAAGCCTATCTAACACAGCTAAGGGGAGCTTAATAGTAAAACATCTTTGGACCCCTTGTAAAATGAATGGGAAATAATTTTTGAATTATAAATTTTTGATGACTTTTTGTTAATGTGTTATCAACCGGTATTTCACTTAGGCGGTAAATAAAAATTACGGTTTGTAACCTAAAGTGTGAGCATTTATTACAGTTGGTAAAGAGGATAAAAACAAGTTTTACTTTATCATTTTTGCCTTAACTCTTCTGAAAAATAAATTTGAAGCAATTGTAGAGCATAACAAGATTGTCTTGTTGTCAATTGGAAAATTGTTTCGTGTTTAGAGAAATCAAGCTAAATCGAAAGTTGCAGAGAGGCGAATAGGTGTATATTTGGACATTTCAATAGGGAAACAGAGAGACGTACAACATACAAGGTATTTCTTTGTATAATGCTTCAAAACTTATTTAACTAGAATGGAATCTTCTTTTAAGTCTGTAGAAAGTTTGATGCTCACTACTAAGCCTGAGGAAGCTCTAAAGGTAGATGAAATTATGTCTTATAATGCATTATCACAAGTCCCGAGTGGTGTTGTGGTCAAAGATGACTTGTCCAACAATATAGATTGCGAGATAGAATATTTAGGAACTCTATAGATATATACTTAGTTGAAATCACTCTGTGATAAGAGCAGAAAGATTGAAACCAAATATTGTAGGGTTTTTGAAAAAGGGTTTCATAATGCCACATAGTTTCTTGAATATTTTGAGGAAGAACACATAAGAATCATCTTGATTTGAGTCCATGGAGAGAATATGTATTTGGAAAGGACCCATACAATAACCAAGGAGGCTATTAGGGTTGTAACGGGTTATTGCTCAACTGGTGAAATTCCTGTGTTAAGAAGAATTTCAAAGGATACTATCTTTAAGTTAACTGATTTTTTATCTGATAAGCGTGCTTTCTCTATCAACAATATTAGAGACTGCAATGAAACTTGCAGCAATTGTGATAGGCTACTGGGTATTCTACTCCAGTAGACTTAATAGTGTTCCATCTGTAGCAATTCACATAGCACATAGAATTATCGTTGATAATGCAGACTATGATATTTGTGGAGCCATCAGAGACCAATTATTTCAAAATTTGAAATCAATTAAGAAGGACAATACACAAAAGTTCAAATATGGTCAACTATTAGCCAGGTTATTTTTCTATTTTCAGAACTTCCTACCGGGTATTAGAGATATTGAATGGTCCAAGGAACAACTGGTCAATGCATAGATCAAGAACAATATTAAGGCTGTGAAGAATACTTTTTCAGCTGCCGTGAACAACTATTTTAATAAATTTCAAAAAATGATGAGCATGAGAATGCGGTTACCTGAAGATGTGGTAAAACACTTTGCAAAAGACATAATCTTCATGGTTACCTTTGACTTTTCCTCAATGCAAGCATTTGAACCTAGAGAGGAAGAGATGGAAGATATGAGCTATGAGGTTAATCATGATTTACTAGTCGGCTATGCTAATACCCTGTTAGCATCGCCTAAAGATAAAAAGAAGTCAAAATTGGACATTGTCACAGTCCAAGTTGCACCAACTAAAACCGATACTGCACCTGTAGCTAAAGTGAAAGGAAAGAAAAAGAAGTCTGATGAAAAATCTCCTATGAAAAAGACCACAAGGGTGACTCAGAGTGTCCTAACCAAGAAGGAACCAACACCTAAAGTATATGTAAAGAAGGAGAATGCACCAAAGAAGAGAAATCAGAAATTGATTTTGCAACCAAAGTCTGAGGGTATAGATTCTGAAGAAGAACCAAAGAAGGTAAAGGTAGTGTTGAAGGCAACTACACCTATAGATATTGCTACCTACAAATGTGACACCATCTTTGAGAGGACAATGAAGACATTAGGAAGAAAAAGGTTTGATAATGTCAAAGAATTTGATTCTTTCACTGAAGATGAGCAGAAGCAAGTAATCCAATAGGTAATTACTTATTTGGGTCATTACAATAGATTTCCGTATGACTTGGAAAAAGATATTTCAATCTCTTTGTATAATACTTTGTTAGATAAATGGGAGGAAGCAATTCAATTGGAAAATAAGATTATTGATAAAATATTTGTTAAAGTATTTTCCCAATCTATCATCGGATGGAAGTAGTGCTTTAATTGAGCAATACAAAGTATATTTTGATTTTAAAGTGAGAAGATTGAAGCTTCTTAATGAAAAAAGGTCAACTATTGAGTTTGAGACACATTAGCTAGCCCATGTAATTAAAAAGAGGGAAGAAGTCATCCACTCTAGCAATAAGGATGATACTACAGATGATGTTCCTCGACCGGAAATGGATGAAGAAGGAATTGTTCAAGCTGACGTAGTCTATCCAATCAAGAAGAAGGATGATTCCATTATTCTTGTTGATGAAGATGTTTAGGACACAGTAGACCTATTTGGAGACATTACTATAGCAGATATGGATCCTCCTACAATCACTAAAGTACAGGTTACATCAGTTGAACAATAGAGCATTCAACTAATAGTGGACATGAACCGACAACAGAACAACTAGAGAAACCCCAATCTCCACCAGTCATTGAAACTACTTAAAAGGAGTCTACTGACAAAGCTATCACTCAGCTAAATGAAGGTACAATAGAGAAGAACACAGAAAGAGCCATCATTAAGAGTGTACCCCTTGAACCGGCGAAGCAGAAACTACTTGATGATGAGGATAATAACTCTTTAAGTATCTCAGGACCCATTGACATGAACACTTTGAGTGCATCAGAAATGATGAAGATTGCTAATGTTATGAAATATTGAGCACACAAGAAGAGACTGAAAGAGCAAAGGATTGAAGCAGAGACAATCCAGAATGCAGTAGAAATTTTGTCTAGTTTATTACTGGAAATAGCTATTGCACATCTTCCTACACCCATCAACAAACTTGGTTAGTTAGTCGTAGATGCATCTAATCAAATCAAATCTCTTGAAATTTTTTCTCAAATATCTGTTGAGAAGAGCCACAAAAAGGAATATGGAGATAAACTAGCTAAGAAAATTGAAAGTGGAAAAATGTATTTATCTCATAATGGAAGTCTGTTGAAGAAAGCTATTGAATCTGGAGGGAAGTATCTTGCCTCTACCTCCAATGTTACTTTCTTTTATTTTGATATTTCTAAGAGTCAAGTTGAAACCGAGTAGGAAATAGAAAGGTTATGCAAGGCATATGTCCCACTCTAGGACTCCATTCATGCCTTTAACTGCTCTATAGATTATTTGCATGATAGACTAAATAGGAATGATAATGAGAAGGCTAAGAGATTTCAATCTCTAAGAGAGCTCAAGAGTCAGCTCACCTCATAGGTCGACATTCTTTAGAGAGCCTACTCCAATGCAGAAGCTATTCTTGCTACTCCTGAAACCTACACACTAGACTCAATGGAAGAATTCTACTCCCAGTTGATGTCTACCTTTGAGTATACTACTAATATACTAGAATCATGGGAAAATTCTTTATCCTAGATGAAACATAATTTCAGTGATATTTTTTATGAGACTAGCCAAACCATGAACTTAAAAAAAAATTGTAATATATGCTGAATAGTTTGATACAAATTTTCTATATATATGTATATATTTTACTTTATCATTTTGGCATTATTGTCAAAGGAGGAGTAATAATATGTATGTGTGTTTTTGAAAATGTTGTATTTATGCATGTATTAAGGGGGAGTATTGCATTAAACGGGGAATATGAGTACATATGTAAATATGTTGTGTATGTACACTTCGTGGTATTGTATTACTCTAAAATTTTCTAAGTGTTGCCATCAATGCCAAAGGGGGAGATTGTTGGCTTGATGATGATTGCAATGTATTCATCACTTGTTGTCATTTATGAAACATTCTCACACACACATATGATTACATTGACTACCAGTGTAACTTCATTGGTTTACACTATTAACCAGTATATTTAAGGTCTATCTCTAACCAGTACTCTATGTCAACCGGTATGTGCTTAAGAGATAACCTGTGGTTACATTAAGTCGGCATCAAAATGTAGATGAGGATGAAGATGAAGATCAAGCAAAAGATTCCATGACAATGGTTCACATATTTTGTTCCAACTGTATTTATTGTTCTAACCGATATCCATTTTTGTGATGAGTTACCAACACCATTTTTTTGGTGGTCATTTTTGTGATGAGTTATGTTTACTTGTCTAGATACACTACACCTAGGAAATTGTGTTCCTATGGCTGACATAAGATTTGTATGTCTATTTAAAGACATCTTAGTAAATCACTTAAGAGATAGAGAGCTGATATAGGAGAGGATATTATGCGAATACTGCTAGGCATAAAGAGTGAAAGATTTTGTTACAGAGTGATAAGTGTTAGGATGAAGAGAAGTGTTGAATGTACTTAGAATGATCTGATAAAGCAAGTCTTGTGCTACTTAGAATAGATCAAACCTTTCTTGTTGTTTTCTAATCATTACAATAGAATCAAATCCCCTAACCGGGTAAGCTCTAACAAGCTTGATTGTACAAATCCTCTAACAAGGTGATCCATCAGGTTGGATTCTCAAATCATCTAGCGAGGTTACTCTTAATAGGGTAGTACTCTTAACATGGTATAAGCTTCTAATCAAGTTTGGGATCTCTAACAAGATTATCTCCTAGTAGAGCACTTTGTAAGACCCTAACCAGTTAGTTATCTATTGTTGCAGATAGTTAACTTCTGAGTTCCATCTCACTGTGGTTTTTTACCTATTTGGGTTTTTCACGTAGAAACACTTATGTTATGGTGGACGTTCTACTTTATGTGGATGTTGTTATTTCATTTTGGATAGAATGTAATTTTTTTAAATGTCTGGTTAAGTTCATCTACCGGTTAGTGTTTGAAGTTGTGTTTGTTTTGGTGTCACTGATTCAGCTCCCCTCTCAGTGATTTTCAAGTCCATCATTAACTAGGGAGATATATTTTGAGAGGTGATATACCTAGAGGGGAGAGAGGGGTGAGATGGGGGTTTAAGGGTGGTGGGGGGGACATAAAGGTAAACATGAAGGGAATAAGAGACTTGGTGATAAAGGGCATATAAGGGAAGTCAGGTGAGAGGTCTAGAGGGGAGAGATAGCTACTAAGGTTTAATGAGGGTGGGAGGGATAGAGAAGTAAACATGAAGGGAATGAGAGACTTGGCAATAAAGGACATAGAGGGGAAGGGAGGTCAAAGGCCTAGAGGGGAGAGAGAGGTGAGATGGGAATTTGAGGAGGGTGGGGGATAGGGATGTAAACATGAAAGGAATGACATACTTGTGGATAAAGAACATAGACAAGAAGAGAGTTGAGAGGCCTAGATGCGAGATTAAGGAGGATGAGAGGGATACAAAGTTAAACATGAAGGGAATGAGATACTTGGGGATAAGGGATGTAAAGGGGAATCGAGGTGAGAGACCTAGAGGGGAGAGAGAGGTGGGAAACTTGGGGATAAATGACATAGAGGGGAGGAAGAGGAGAGATGGGCATTTAAGCCAGGTGGGGGGAATAGAGAGGTAAACATGAATGGAATGAGATACGTAGGGATAAAGGACACAGAGGGGAAGGGAGGTGAGAGGCACAAAGAAGAGAGAGACGTGAGATGGGGTTTTAAGGAGGGTGGGAGGGATAGAGAGGGAAACATGAGAGAGATTTAGGGAAAGAGGTGAGAGAGAGAAAGAGATAGGTGTAAGGAAGGAAAGGGAGATATAGAGGGATAGGAGAATAAGGGAATTGTGAGAGCTGGAGAGGGGAGGGGCAAAGAAGAGTAGGGATATAACAATGAATAGAGAGAAGAGGTAAAGGGAGAGAGAATAGAAGATCTAGCTCATAGAGAGAGATGGAACTACAAGGGAAGGGAGATAAAGGTGGACCAAGAGGGAGATTTAACTAGAGAGATAGATTTTGAGAGGTGAGATACCTAGAGGGGAGAGAGAGGAGATTTACCTAGAGGGAGAGAGAGAGGTTAGAGACCTAACTAGGGAGAGTGATCAATGTGAGAGGGATAGAGGTGGATACCTCAAGAGGTGGATAATGGGACATGAATGAATATGGATACCTTGAGAGATCAATGTGAGATGGATATAGGTGGATATCTTGAGAGGTGGGTAAAGGGACATGAATGAATATGGATACCTAGAGAGCTCAATGTGAGATGAATAGAGGTGGATACCTCAACAGATGGAGAGAGAGGAGGGAGAGGCCATAATTGAGAGAGGGGAGTGAGAAATAAAATGAGAGAGAAAGGAACAGAGACAAAGAGAGAGGGGAGGAGAGGTAGATGGTGATTTTTTGAGATACTTAGAGATATTCGAGGTAGATAGGTGAGGGGGAGAGTTCACAAAGCAAGAAAGAGGGGCAATTAGGTAGGGAGAGAATTATAGAGGGAGAGAAAGAAATATGTAAAAGGGAAATAGAGGTGATTTACTTAGAGCCTAGAAGGAGGGATCGATAAGAGACACAATAGGTAGGTATAGATATCAGAGAGAGATAGCTAATGGGACATGAAGGGATAGGCACTAAGGTAAAGAGGCAAGGAAATATGGGTATAGATAGGGAGAGAAGGTGGGAAGAATATGTAACGATTGAGAGAATCAATGTAAGAGGGAGATGATGATAGAACTTAGGCTAAGGAGGGAATGTGAGGTAGATAGGATGAGGAAGAGAGTTTGAGTGTAGATTAAGTTTCAAAAATTCAATTAAACTAACAATGAATAAAAAATCTTAAACGTTGTTTCAATACTAGACATTTGGCATGTGCTAAATGTGAAAAATGGAATTTTTCTAGAGGGCTAGCACCACATTTGGCATGTGTTAAATGGGAAAACCCATTGCTTAAATTTGGTATACACCAAATCGGGAGAGTGCCATATTTGGCATGCGCTAAATGGCCCGCTTTGGGAAACACCAACCCTATGGGTTGGATTTGCCTTGGGCATCCAACCCAAAGGTTTGGACAACCATTTTAAGCTATAGATGTGTTTTTATCAGAGGATTGAAAATTTTGACATATTTTTTGTCGTGTTCGCCATCAATTTTGCATGTGTTTCAATACAATTAAAAAAGAAAAGGAGAACTTAAGCTCCCTCTTAGCTATCTAACCATGAAATTTATTTCAAATTTTGATTTCATTGTCTTTCATCTATAATTTATTTTGTTAGTGTGTCTATTTTTTGTCAAAAACCAACATGCACTATTTTGGGTATAGTTTTTTACATGTTCATTAGATTTTGAAGAAACTTACATTTTTAGAAACTAGACTCCATTCTACACAATTTAAAAAATATATATATTTTTTATTAGTTTTCAATGATTTTAAGGGGGAACACACTCAAATTTTTGTTTTTTAGAATGTGTCCACTTTGAAAATTAGTAAAAAAAATCAGATACTCATTAAAAAATTAGCTGAAAAATCTAACATAAATTAAAAGGTGTTAGCTAATTTCTCAGTGAAGCAATTTTAAAAGTTCAAAAAAAAAGTTAACATTTTAGGGGGGCCACAACATATGCTATGTTATGTCTTTTGCATAAAAAACAAGACCACCTTTTATGGCCCCCCTTTTTTAAGCCCTTAATATCCACCATTTTAAAATAAATTAGCATTTTAAAAAGTAGACTTGAAGCACTCCGACTCTTGTTCTTGTTGCATCTTCAAATTTGGAGTGTAACTATGTTCAATTCATCGTCGAAGTTCAAACTTTTTTGATTTCAAAAGAAAAAAAAAAAAAAGAAGTTGCATCTTCAGACCCCCTATTGGTACCACAACTTTGTGCACATACCCACCAATTTAATTTTATCAAGTATCCTACAAAGAATTCTTCTTGATAAAGTCATTAAGACCGTGGACATTCCATGACCAAAAAAAAAAGGAATCCACATCATGCATATTATCATTGTCCTCAAGACAAGAGAAATAATTATTCAAAATATTAGTAGTAGACTAGAAGCCAGGAAGACCACCAAATTATTTTCTAGAACAGTCACACCCTCGTCTACACACTCAGACGAGATATGAGAGTGATGAAGGCATGTTGTTTGAGACAAAAACACCAACATAGGTTGGAGTATCTACACAAAAGATGAATAAATAGTAGCCTTAGTGGTGGTGAGAATAATAGTCTTCTTTCCTTTAATAAAAATAGGTGTCAGGGGTGGTAGCTCCATGGTAGCTAAATAACTTGTTTTAGTCGAACCATTACTGGAATTACCAGAGGGTTTATCCTTGCTAGTAACCGTAGTCCATTTTCCTTCTAGCTTGGAAATACCAGGAGAATACTGATATTCACCAACCTTAGGAGGTAACCTAAACTGTGGAGTGTCCAGAGGATAGTACTTAATTTTGTGTTTAGAATATTGGCAAAAAATATAAGTATTCGGCGAATCTAGATACAACACATTTTGGGTGTAACACAAACCTCCTATCTGAATATTAATTCTCTCTTTGAGGTCACAATTCAAATCAACTTCAAAAAATACCATATTTTAGGGTCAAGCATTATAAACTTGATTGGATTTGAAATAAATAAATTTACTTAAAGATTGGGCAATGACGAGAAAAAATGGCCAACAAGGCAATGGCAACCCATATAATTAAACCCAGATAAGGACACAAAGCTTTTTTTCATCAGAGACTATAAATCCTTTTGACCAAGGTTGAAAAACCAAAAATGTAGACCTGACATTCCAAGGGCCATGCTATAAAATAGCCTAAACATGGTTAACCTCATCTAAGTAAAACATAAAAAAACCATTGCCAGGTTGTGGATGCCATCTAAGAAGACCCCATGAGGAGTCCATGATTTGGCAACACAATCTTGGAGCATGATTTCAACGGGGTCCCTCTGAAAAAAATACCTTATCAAAGTATGTTGTTCTAATCATTGACATGCATTATTAAAATCTTGGATGGGAAAAATGACAACCGTAGGTTTATCAGAAGATGTACCTCATGAAACACTTTGGGCACAAATTTTTGGGGATGTTTGTAATGTTCACAAGATCCACTATCGTCAGTTTCCAAAGAATCAAACCCAATAGAAACTATTGTGTTGAGGCTATTTGAGGCTATTATAAAACCAAAAGACTTACGAAGTTAAAGTTTTATGATGTAAGGATGAGGGGGAAACACATAATAAGAAAGGAAAACACCTACTACTTTACAATTGGAATGTTTGCACTAAATTTTCTTAATTTTTAGATGTCCAAAATGGTTGATACCATATACCAATTGACTTAAGTACTCATACAATATATAATTCACTTCTAGCTTTCATATTATGCTCAAAATTGCTTAGTTTAAAAAAAGATTTTAGAATTAAAAACATTGGGTAGGATTATTAAGGTAATAGAGAAATGTTATTACAAGACTTAGAAATTAAATTTTTTGGGAATGCAACTACAAATTCATTAATTTTTATAAATTTATTTTATATATTTTAAAAAGTTTTTTGGCCCATCTCTACCAACTTTTATAAACCAATTTTTTAAATATCAATATGTATAATTTAGATCAATAAAAATAAATAAAACCACCAATTTAAATATGAGAAAGTTAAGTTTGAATCTATAAAAATTAAGTATTTTGATCAAATTTTATGAACATAAAAAATAGACAATCTAACTTTAATTAACAATAAAATGACCAACTTGGGCAGCTAGTTCTTAGAACTAGATTTCCAACAAATATCTATTTCAAAAAAATTGCACCATATGCTCGAATTATGCCAAAAAAAAAAACACCACATTCATAAAAAAAATTAAAGGTTGTGTGGTAGGTAGGTGGTGTTAGTCACAAATCTAGTGAATGGGGGGTTTTCGCCGATGATGGTGATGTAGAGATGGAGCTTCAATAATTGACATCTTGTGAACTCTTTGGTTGTGGCAAAAGGTTTAGGTGGCACTAATTTAGATCACAATAGAGCTAATAACTAATACCATCGTTAAAAAAATTTGGTTTGCATATGACCTTAAAGTTTAAAAACTAAAAAATTATATTAGAAATTGGATTGTGTAGGCTACTAGTAATATATTAAAACTTTATGTATAAACTTTATAACTGTAAATGTAGAACATGAATGGACCACTGAGAGGGGGGGTGAATTAGTGGTACTTAATAAGAAACTTGGACTTACGGGGTGATCGTACGGATCTGTGTCGCACTTTAGGCTAACAATGCCTGTTCTGGTCAGAAGGGTTCCGACCTAGACCGATTTGGCAACCACACAACACTCACATGGCAAGTGGTTTCTGGCCGGAAACCCCTTCTGCTATATGAACCCGAAAATCTGCCCAAGCCCCTCATTTTGCACTGAGCGGCTTGGAGTTGAACAGGAGGGCGAAAAGAATTGCAAAGACCCGGACAAAAGTGTTTCAATGATAAGTCCCTTTTTAAAATTTTTTTTTAAAATTATATTTATTGTATCATATTAATTTATGTTTTAAAAAAAAAAATAGTTTTTAATAGAAAATTAGTTTTTTGATAGAAAATTAGTTATTTTAAGTTTTTTTTAAATAGTTTTTAATTTTTTTAATTTTTAATTTTTATTTGTTGTATCATATTAGTTTAGAAAATTAGAAAATAAATACATACATCTACATAAATAGACACATACATACAAATACATACACAAACATACACAAACATACATATACATACACATACATACATACCTACATACATACATACACATACATACACATACATATATACCTACATGCATGCATACATACACATACAAACACATAGACATACACATACATAAAAATACACACACATACATACATAAACATAAATGCATAGGTCTACATACATACAGATAGACACATACATGTACACACACATACATAAATACATACACATACATAAATAAATACACAAAAAATAATTATATACACCTTAGGACATACATACATCTTAGGACATGCTATCAAGGGCCTTACGACATGCTAATAGTGGTCATGTGTGGTCTTGAGGGTTCACACACATGTTCTAACATATGTGTGAACCCTCAGGACCACATACGACCCCTGATAGCATGTCCTGAGGTGTATGTATGTATGTACATGTATGCATCCTAAGGTGCATATAATTATTTTATATGACCCCTTAGGACCACACAAGGCCACTTATGACACATGTGCACCCCTTTGGACCTATTAGGACCACATAAGACCAAATGGTGTCACAAGGGGTCTTATGTGGTCCTAAGGGGTCACGCATGTGCTCTAACACATGGGTGATCCCTTAGGACTCCAAGGCCCCTTACGACACATGTGCAAACCCTAGGACCTATTAGGACCACATAAGACCAAATGGTGTCAAAAGGGGTCTTATGTGGTCATAAGGGGTCACACATTGTTCTAACACATGGCTGACCCCTTAAGAACACACAAAGCCCTGTACGACTCATGTGCACCCCTTAGGACATATTAGGACCATATAAGAACAAATGGTGTTGCAAGGGGTCTTATGTGGTCTTAAGGGGTCACACATGTGCTCTAACATATGGGTGACCCCTTAGGACCATGCAAGGCCCCTTATGAGACATGTGCACCTATTAGGACCTATTAAGACTACATAAGACCAAATGGTATCAAATGGGGTCTTATGTGGTCGCAAGGGGCCACACATGTGCTCGTAACACATGGGTGACCCATTAGGACTACACACAGCCCCTTATGACACATGTACACCTCTTAGGACCTATTAGGACCACATAAGACCAAATGGTGTTGCAAGGGGTCTTATCTGGTCCTAAGGGGTGAGGCATGTGCTCTAACACATGGGTGATCCCTTAGGACCACACAAGGCCCCGTATGACACATGTGCACCCCTTAGGACTTATTAGGACCACATAAGACCAAATGATGTCGAAAATGGGTCTTATGTGGTCCTAAGGGGTCACGCATGTGTTCTAACACACGGGTGACCACTTAGGACCACACAAAGCTCCTTATGACACATGTGCACCCCCTAGGACCTATTAGGACCAAATAATACCAAATGGTGTCAATGATGAATACTAAGAGGGGGGGGGTGAATTAGTATACCAAAAAATACTAAACTCAAACTCTTAAACAATTTAGCAGTTAACCAATATAATAGATTTACTAACAAACCGGTTAAGAGAAATGCAAACCAAATAGCAAATAAAGAATTCACCCACAAGAGCACAATCACCATAACACAAGAAGTTTTGACGTGGAAACTCAAATGGGAAAAACCACGGTGAGAAGAAACTCACAAGTATTTATCTGCAAAATAAAAAGCAGACCGGTTAAGGTCAGACTGGCTAAGGTCATACAATGTTCTTCACCAAAATAGATCTTATTAGGAATCTAGATCTTTGTTAGGAGATAAGTCTTGTTAAAGATTGCCTTGTGAGAGGATTTTAGATTCACAGTTGTGAACCACCTTGTTAGAGGATTTACAAAGGCTTTGCAGGGCCTACCCAGTTAAGGGTTTCAAACTTGTCAAAGATCTGAGTAATCAACAAGTAGATGATCTAGATACTACCATAGTATGCTTGGTTAGATCCTTGATAGCTCATTGTTAATGCACATTAGCATTACTTCAGTCTTCAATATCTCCATACTTTGTTTCTTCACACAGACCTAATCTTCTCTTCTATAATTGCACATACAAAACCCTCATTAACTAAAACCCTAGACATGATGTCCTTATAAAGGAGTCTGATTTCATGTCGGTCCAATAGGATTACATTACAAGTTCCTAGGTTTAGTGCATCTAGACACATTTGGTAACATGACACAAAATCACCGCCAAAGTTTTGGTGGATGATAACTCATCACAGAAATACCGGTTGGTAACTCATCACAAAGTAATACTAGTTCATTACCGATTACCAGTTGTCAAAATGAAGACTGGAAATAAATGTTAACTACCGCTTTGTTCCTTTGTACCGCTTGAAATCCTCAAACCACTGAAGGTCTTCATACTGCTTTGGGTCTTTAGTTAGTTTGTGACTGGTAAACATCTACAAAACACCAATATTCTAAAGACTATAATACATAATGCCAGTTAGAACAATTACCAGTTGAGCATAATGCATACATAAAGAAAGTGATCTCAAAACAAGTGTGCGTCCATCGATGACAATCACAGCATAATCAAAATGCCAAAAATCTCCCCCTTTGGCATTGATGGCAAGACTTAGGAAAATTTTGACATCTAAGTGTTTTTACAACAAAAATATGCCATAATCAAAATTACTCCCCCTAAGCATATGCACTATCCCTTTTGTAGAAATTACAATGTATACTACTCTCCTTAAAGAAATAACATGAAAGTATACATAATATGCACCAAAATGTTAGATACTAATCCCCCTTTGCCAACAATGACAAAGTAATGCAGAATAACCCCTGCTTCTCATTAACATTAAAGTGAGTAAATTTTTATGACAATAATGAAACTTATCAAAAAATAGATTTAAAATCCTTCATAAAATTCTTCATGGCTAATGACCATGACTCAAGTAATGAGGTAGCTACCTCACTTTCTGTCTACATCTATGATACCTATTGTTTCATGGCATCAATTGTACTCATCTCTTGAGTTACCATTAAAGCTTCTAGATTGAGAAAGCACTTTTGAAGAATTTGCAGTCTGGTTAATAGAACAAGTTGAAACTCTCGCAAATCTCTTGTCTAGTTGCTAATCTTTAATTCTATCATGGCAGACTGAAGTTGATACTGGTGAATAGTTTGCCCATATGTAGTGAAAGAATCATACGGGTTCTTAAAGTTTCTTATGTATGCCTACAAATCAGATTGCAGTTTATCCTTTTGTGCAAGCACATCATCACAAAATAGATGAGGTTGGCTTATTTTGTTCAATAATAGTTTTCCCTCATCCATAGCATCTCTTATATCCTTCTATTATTTCTGAAGTTGAGACTGGAGCTCATTCAATTTCTTTACTAAGGCAGTGTTTTATGCCTTTTGATGCTTCTTCTGTGTATTAGCTTCAACAACTTCTTCCAGGCATTGAACCTGGTCCTCTACAACTGTACATAGAATTTTTAATTTGGCCAGAGAGGAATCAGTACTAGTGAGGTTGGTACCTAGAATCAAACTAGTAAGGGTGTCAATCATAGTGTGAATGGCATCCTGCTCCTTTTTCCTCCTCAATGCTTCTAGTCTTTCTTGTGCTAGCTTTATGCCTTGCAATAGCTCTAATTCATCTGCAGATTGGAGGTCAATAGGACTGGTGATGTCAGCCAGTTTGACTTGACCACCAGTTGCCTTTGGAGTCTCCGCTTGTTTGTTCTTTTTTGCTTCCTTCTCCTCTTCCTCTTTTTTCTTTTCCTCTTCTTTCTCCCTTTGCTCCGCTTCATGCCTTTTCTTTTCTTCCTCCTTCTTTATTTCTTCTTCTTTTCACTTTTCCTCTTCTTGTTTCTTCTTCTCCTCATCTTTCCACTTCTCCTCTTCTTTCTTTTCCTCCTCTTCTTTCCTCTTCTTCTCTTATGTCCTCTTCTCTTCTTCCTTCCACTTGTCTTCTTCTTGTTTCCTCTTCTCTTCATCTTGTTTCCTCTTCTCTTCATTTTTCTTTTTCTCTTCCTCTTTTTCTGCTTTCTCTTTGTCTGCCTTTTCCTTGTCCAACTTCTGCTTCTCTGCTTCTTCTTTATCTTGTTTGTCCTTTTTTGTGTCCGAAGTGGCATCTTCACCATCTAACGTGTCTACATCAATAGTGTCAACCTATTTTGTAGCTAGTTCTCCTTCATCATCAAATACCTCATCCAGTTTTTCGGTTTTTCATTTCTTGTTCAACTTCTCTATTTGCTTGAGCTACTTTATGCATCTTCATAGCTTCTTTAGTATGGGAGTGTGTGTATTTCACCACTTCAGAGGCTTTGCCTTCTAGTAGCAAGAGTCTTCTTCTTCTCATGAAGAAGAGACCTTTGTACCGGTTCATGATTTCAAACAATTCAGAGTTTGAAGCATCAAGGAAGTATTCTACAAAAATATTTTTTTTGATCTCCTATTCTCTCTCGATCACAATGTGCCATTTATTATCTAAAGAATTGTATAAAGAATCAGGTGTCTCAGATCTAATTTCTAATGGCGACCGATCATGAACACACAAATAATTATTGACTTCCTGCTCTATTTCCTCTTCCTCACTATTAGTAAAATCATTAAAACATTCCTTCAAATTTAATTTTAATATTCTTAATAGTCCTTTGACAATGTGTCATCAACTTATAAGAAGAGATGTCAATATTTACTGGTGCAGATGATGCAGGTGCATTGCCGGTAGTGTTTGCTTTCTTCCTTGTTTGCCTGGTTTTCTTAGGGTGTACTTCAGGTTCTGTATCCTCAAACTCCAGTGAGTTGATTTTGGTCTTCCACTTCCTTTCAAATACTTTAGTGGGTGCAACTTTCAATTTCTTCTTGGCAGGTGACCACTTGGTCACTTTTGGTTTGGCTGAGGTAACTAGTGTCGATACCGATGGCACTGCCTTTCCCTTTTTCACTGAAGGTTCTTCAACTGGTGTTACCCTTTCCAAGTAGGTGTCGATTATCTTTTTCTTTGCATTTAAAGGAGAGGCAATCAGGGTAGAGGCATACCCATCCAACATTTCATACATCACCTCATATCCCATAGGTTCTACTTCTTCCTGTCTGGGATCTACCACTTCCATTATGAACTCATCTACTTTAATGGTAAAGCAGATGTCCTTTTCACATTTCTTAACAATGTCTCTAGATATTTTCATCCATTGACTCATCTACCACTTAAATTCATCAAAGTATTTATTCAAGACTTCAGGATATCCAATTCCTACTACGTGGAGACTTTCCCTAATTTGTTTGGTGACCGGTTGGGCAATAGACCATTGAATATCACCGACTCCCAGGAAATAGCCTTGAAAATAGAAAAATAGACCTACAAACAGGTGCATAGATCAAATGAGGCATCCTCCATGATCATTTTATAGGTGACATTTACCGCAGCAACAGAGATAGAGTTTATTCTGCTGGCATAAAACATCTGGTATCCAATCACAATGAAAGAATACTTGACCAACTCATCTTTGATGGTGTTGACAGTCATTCCCCGTTGGTCACTCAGAGAGATGATGAGCTTAGTCATTTCAGTCTTGATAACCTTCCTTAGGGCTGGCTCCTCATCATTGTTGTAGAAACCGGTGATGACATGAATTGCTTCAGATGTAATGTCATGCATCCTCTCGAGATACATCTTGTTGCCATGCACTATGCTCAGGATGATGTGGATGTGCTCTTTTGTGAACTCTTCAAGAAAGTAAACCACATTGTGAAGTTTCTTCCTCTCCAAAATGTTGTATTTTGGTTTGATCTTCTTGTCATCCCCACAAAACAGACCTAGCTAGGAATGAATCACTAAGGATCCTAGGTCTTCTAATTTGTAGTCGATGTACCCTAAAATATCTCCTTCGACAATGACTCCAGAAAGTATCTGGGACAAGGCATTGTATTTCATTTTTCTTTGAATGAATTCAGCTGAGTCCATGGGTACACTAGAGTTGGAGTGCGATGCAAAAGCCATGATTAACTCATAAACAAGAATTTTGAGAAATACCTTCAGAATTTTGAAATTTAGGGTTCGCAAATGTAGCTTCGCAACACACCACTTTGGTTGCTAGATTACTACTTGGTGTTCTTCACTTGATTAATTAACAATATCTCTAGATTCTTCTAGAAGATTTGAAATATCTTTGAATCACTAGTCAAATTGCCTTTTGTCGCTCTACACTTGAAAAATTCTTCGCTTGAAAACTGATAAGTGAAAATGACTTTGAAAATTCCTTTTAGACAAATTCTTCACCTACCATAATAAATGCTCCATCGCTAGGGTACAAACCCTAATTTTTCATTTTACCACTTCACAATCTTCTGTCGATTGACAAGTAATGTATATCGGTTAAGGTCTTTTACTGATATAAACTACGGGTTTGAAACATTTCACTAATTTGTTCACCCTAAGCTTTTTTGAAGCTCAGTTTGCCAATTCAGTGACTTCCACACTAGGTGCAGAAACTGGTTCATCTTGTGACACTTCTTCAAGTTTCTTTTTCCATGTTTTATTCATTCCTTCTTGAATGGTTTCAACATCAATCTTCCCTTCTGGAGTGACTGGTATATCATCTGATAGGTTCTTTTTCATTCCATAGGTTCTAGCAGGGTGTCCCGATTTGTTGTAATGATAGCATACCATTTCAGGTGTTCTCCATGATCCATTATTCATTCTACCATTCTTCCTCTTGCATGTTGCAGCAGTGTGACTGCTACCATGATAGATCAAACAGGTTTCTCTCCAACCGGTTTCCGCTTGATAGCACCACTACCTAACTTAGGGTCATATGCATTATACCAGTTTGGATTCTAGTTCATAGAAGATTCAGGAAAAACTCCTTGAGTCCTTTGAGCATATCTCCCAATGTTGTGCATAACAGACCTGCATTCAAATTCTCTATGCCGAAACTTGTTTCATGCATAACAATTTCCATTGAATCTATTGGATCTAGACTTATTGTTTAGAAAATAAGGAAAATTATTGTAGGCCTTATTTCTACACACATTAACAATATGTCCTTCCTTGAGACAATTAAAGTAAACAGGTTTAAACTTTTTCTTACCTTTCTCCTTTGATGTCGGTTGCTTCTTTGATGCTACATATTTTGTTCTAGAGGTCTCAACTTCTACATAACCAGAAAAACCAAGTCCAGTGGTATCTTTACCGGTTTTGTTGATTCAAGCTTTTGTTCTGGCTTAACAGTACTCTTATTGAATTTCGCAAGTATTTCCTTTGACTCAGTGAGTTCCTTGGAAATAGCATCATTGGTTTCCTTCAAGGTTGCATTCTCAGAAATAGCTATGTTTAGTTCACCTTGCATTTCTTCTTTTTCCACTTTACTCTCTTGGAGATGAGCAGTAAGGGCACTGATTTCTTGCTTCAGCTTCAAGATCTCATGATCTTTGTCTTTTACCAGATCCTTAGCTTTCCTTCGGTTCTCAAGCTCTTGACACAATCTGATAGTCACTCCTTCCAGTTCCCTTCTCAGGTTGGCATTAGATTCATTCAATTTTTCAACTTCTTCAACTAGGGCTTCCATGTCTGCTTCATCAGAAGAACTATTTTCAGTAAGCTCCATTAGTTTCCCAGCATGCTCTCTTCTTTTTGCCAGAGAGGCCTTATATTTGACTTTGAGTTCATCAAAGGCTTTCTTAGTCTGAGTGAGACAATGACTAAGTTCCCTCATAGTGTATTCCCCCATATCTCCTTCCAAGTGGTTAAACTTATAGAAAGGTTGGCTCTGATACCAATTGATGAATACTAAGAGGGCGGAATGAATTAGTATACCAAAAAATACTGAACTCAAACTCTTAAACAGTTTAGCAGTTAACTGGTATAACAGATTTACCAACAAACTGGTTAAGACAAATGTAAACCAAACAACAAATAAAGCATTCACCCACAAGAGCACAATCACCATAACACAAGAAGTTTTGATGTGAAAACCCAAATGGGAAAAACTACAATGAGTAGAAACTCACAAGTAACTATCTGGAAAATAGAAACCAGACCGGTTAAGGTCATACAATGTTCTTCACCAGAACAGATCCTATTAGGAATCTAGATATCTGTTAGGAGATAAGTCCTATTAAAGACTAACTTGTGAGAGGACTTTAGATTCACAGTTGTGAACCACCTTGTTAGAGGATTTACAAAGGCTTTGCTGGGCCTACCTCGTTAAGGGTTTTAGACTTGTCAAAGATATGAGTAATCAACAAGTAGATGTTCTAGATACTAGCACAGTATGCTTGGTTAGATCCTTGATAGCTCATTGTTAATGCACATTAGCATAACTTCAGTCTTCAATATCTCCACACTCTGTTTCTTCACATAGAACTAATCTTCTCTTCTATAATCGCACATACAAAACCCTCATCAACTAAAACCCTAGACATGATGTCCTTATAAAATAGTCTGATTTCATGTCGGTCCAATAGGATTACATTACAAGTTCCTAGGTTCAGTGCATCTAGACACATTTGGTAACATGGCACAAAATCACCACCAAAGTGTCAGTGGATGATAACTCATCATAGAAATACTAGTTGGTAACTCATCAAAGAGTAATACCAGTTCATTACCGATTACCATTTGTCAAAATGAAGACTAGAAAAAATGTTAACTACCACTATCTTCCTTTGTACTGCTTGAGATCCTCAAACCGCTTGAGGTATTCATGCTGCTTTGGGTCTTCAGTCAGTTTGTGACTTGTAAACACCTTCTGCAAAACACCGATAGTCTAAAGACTATAATCCATAATACCGGTTGCAACAATTACTGGTTGAGAATAACTCATACATAAAGAAAGTGGTCTCAAAACAAGTGTGTGTCCATCAATGACAATCACAACATCATCAAAATGACAATAGTCAAAAGGGGTCTTATGTGGTCCTAAGGGGTCACACATGTGTTGTAACACATGGGTGACCCCTTAGGACCACACAAGGCCCTTTACGACACATGTGCATCCCTTAGGACTTTTTAAGACCACATAAGACCAAATAGTTTCACAAGTGGTCTTATGTGGTCCTAAGGGTTCACACATGTGCTCTAACACATTGGTGACCCCTTAGGACCAAATAAGGCCCCTTAAGACACATGTACACCCCTTAGGACCTATTAGGACCACATAAGACCAAATTGTGTAAAAACTAGTCTTATGTGGTCCTAAGGGCTCACACATGTGTTCTAACATATGGGTGACCCCTTGGGACCACACAAGGCCCCTTACAACACATTGCACTCCTTAGGACCCATTAGGACCATATAAGACATATGTTGAAATTAATTAAATTGTATATGCAAATATATGTAATTGTAAATTAGACATATAATGAAATTTAAAATTAAATTTATAGTTGTTGTTTAAATTTCTTTTGTGCATAGATCTAGAAATTTATCTTTATATAGATTATTTTAACTTGTATTCATTTATGATGTTTAAATTTTATTTTTTGTATATCTATTTTTTTTAATTTGCATGTTTAAATATGTTTAAAAGGATTTAAATGTATGTATACTTTTCTAATTATTCTAATGTGTACTGCATACATGCACATGTTTATATATATATATATATATATATATATATGCATTACCCACTCATAGGAAGGCTACCTAGTTTACCATCAATTAGATTTCTATGATGGTTTGCTTCTATTCCTTTCCGGGTTCCAAGTCTACCCCTCTAGACTTCTAAGGGATTCCCTACCATTTGTTTGGTTATATCACCTTCCTCAAGCTTACAAAGTAAGCTTGTTCACTGAATCATTGCAAGGGTGAAAGATACACACATTCTTTCTCTCTTTGCAAAACCACCCATCTTGTTTGGTTTAGAAAACTTTCCCCCTTTGGTTACACAATGTCTCAGTTTTAGGCTTATAGCCTTCTGGATCATCTTCCAGTTCTCAGCAGTTGCCTTCCCCTACAAGTTATCTCCTTCAAATTATTGATACCTAGCTGGACTATCACCAAGTTCACCTAGGCTCAGCATGTAGAAATGGTGATTTCCATTTCCCAGTCTCTCTCAAATGAAAACCTACTATACATTTCTGGCTCTTCTTGACAATCTCCAATGATCTTGTGGAGTTTCAAGTCAGAGGCATGTTTTTACTACAAACAGGGAACAATAAACTGAAAGGGAAATCTTTATTTACAGATCCCAAGTTTATTCACAGGTTCAAACTAGTAACTCACATAACAAAGAAAATAAACAATTACATTAACAAGATACATGAAATGAACAAAAAATAAACTCTAGTTGAAAACCAGAAAATGGACTTCTCTATTGCATTTCAGAAAAACAAAATATGTTCTCTGAGGCAATTTACAAACAACGATCAAATGATCTATGATCAATGATTACCCATTAGCCTCTTATAGATGCCCATTGGGTCATTGTATACATTCCATCCTCTATTGGGAACTCTTCCGATTGGATGTGATAAATTTCATTACCAATGGTTTTGAGCGGTAACTATTTGACAGGTTTCATCAGAGCATCAAGATAACATCCAAACAAGGTTACCGATGTCCGATGACAACCGCCAACTCTTCGCACTTCCTATCAGGTCTTTGGTGTAACATCAAAACAGGGCTACCGATCTCTGATGACTTCCCATACTTCTTCATGCTTTCTATTGGGTCATCAGCGTAACACCAAAATGGGGCTACCGATGTCCAATGGCGACACACACTACTTTTCACTTTCCATCGGGTCATCGGGGAAACTTCACAACTGGTCTTCCGATGGTCGATGACAACTTAGCATGAGAATTATTATCATCGGGCTATTGGTGTAGGGTGAAAACCCCTCTTCCCAATCTCTGATACTCCATCTAGCGAATGCACTCCAAGCCAATGCTTTCACATCAGGACATTGGGATAACTTTAAATGGTTCCTCCCGATATACGATAACAACTCTTCGAACACCAATGACTTATCGGGTAATCAGGGGGGTAAGTCTGAACCACTCTTGCTGATATCCGATACAACCGCTCCAAACTCTAGTGAACTCATCAATGTAAGACTTTCCCATAGGGGTAGGTCTTGCCAATAAGAAAATTTTTAAAATTGTAATTAAACAACCATACCAATCGACTAGAGCCAGTCCTTATGTATTTACATGACCACTGGAAGGTCTCACAAGGCAAAATTGGTGAAGGGCATTTCAACCCTTAGGTGCTCCTGCACCATACTCCCCCAAAAATAAAGAAGTCAAGTGACTGCGCTTGACAACAAGGAAATATCAATTCCTATCTTAACAAAGTCTGATTCAGGGACCCAGGTCGCTTTAGAATTAGGTTTATGCATCCACTTGACCAAATGTTACATGTAGACCTATTGTCTAGTCTTCTTGAGAACGCAGGAATCCAACACTTTCTCAGCCTGAGGCATGGAAGAAGAAAGGAATGGGATGTTGGCAAGTGACTGTTGAACATCTGAAACTCATGCATCCTCCTTGGGTAGTTGTCCCTTGTAGACAACCAAATTTGTGACATTGAAAATGGGAGACAAAGCAATATCAGATGGCAAATCAATCTTATAGGCATTAGAGCCATACTTGGCTAAAACTTTACATGGGCCTATTCTCCCCATTTGTATCTTGTTGGGAACCCCTTTCTGAAGTCGATCCTTGTTCAAATGTACAATCATCAAATCTCCAACTAAAAATTGCACATCTCTCCGTGTGGTATCAACTCTAGCTTTAACTTTTTGTGAAGAATCCTAGAGAGCTAGCTAGACTTGGTCATGAACCTCCTTCATAGATTAAATGAAATCATCAGCTTGATCCCTTCTATGTGACATATTACCAAGATCTTGTAATTCCATAACACCTTATGGGTGCACACCATACACTCTCTCAAAAGGACTCTTCCCAGTAGACCTGTTGACACTATCATTGTACACAAACTTTGCCTGGTGAAGAGCCTGATCCTAACTCTATCCATATTCTTTTTTCAAGCACCTTAAAATCTTTCTAAGTGTCCTATTCACCACCTCTATTTGACCATCTATTTGGGGATGATAGGCTGAACCAAAAGAAAAATTAGTTCCCTATCTTTTCCAAAGAGTTTTCCACAAATGCCCAAGGAATTTGACATCTCTATCTAAAACAATACTAACTAGAAATCCATGGAATCTTATAACTTATTTGAAAAATAAGTGTGTAATGTGAGTAGCATCATGATTAGTTTTACAAGGAACAAAATGTGCCATCTTACTAAATCTATCAACAACAACAAAAATGCTATCACAACCAACCTTTGTTTTGGGTAATCCAACCACAAAATCCATACTTACACATTCCCATGGCCTTGTAGGAATAGGTAATGGCTGATAAAGAATAGAATTAGTAGCTGTACCTTTAGCTTTCTGACAAACCATACACTGCTCAACATACCTTTTGACATCCCTCTGCATTCTGGGCCAATAGTAGAACCTTTGAACAAGTTCCAATGTCTTATTAATTCCAAAATGACCACTCAAACGTCCATTGTGCTTTTCTTGGATCAAATTTTCCCTCATTGATCCTTTGGGAACACACAGTTGTTCACCTTTAAACAAGAAACCATTCTGCAAAGTAAAGTCAGCATATTCATTATGAAAGTGATTCTGAAATTTGTGACAAACCTTGTAAATGGCTATAAAATCTTCATCATTGGGTTACAATTCTTTGAAGTAATCATCTCCAATACTCTGAATCTACACTTCTTGCACTGTTAGTAGCCTTCTACTCAAAGTATCTACTAATTTATTACACTGTCCTTTCTTATTCTTAATGGAAAAAGTATATGACTACAAATGCTCAACCCATTTAACATGCCTATGACTCAACTTATCTTATGAATTCAAAAACCTTAAAGCTTGATTATCTATGTAAATAACAAACTCCTTAGCTAACAAGTAGTGCCTCCACTTCCTAAGAGCTTGGACAAGAGAATACAGCTCGAGATCATAGGATGAATAATTCTTCTTGGCATCATTGAGCTTCTCACTAAAGAAAGCTACAGGTCTATTCTCTTGACTCAAAACAACACCAACTGCTATATTACTTGCATCACATTCAATTGTGAACAACCTATCAAAACTAGGAAGAATGAGTACTGGTTGTGTAGCTATCTTTTGTTTCAAAAGTTCAAACCCTTTGTTGGCTACATTGGTCCACTGAAACTTAGTTTTAACTCCTTTGATGGTATCCAGCATGGGTGCACAAATCTCACTGAACCCTTTGATAAACTTCCTGTAGAACTATGCCAAACCATGAAAACTTCTTACTTCACTTGCTATCTTTGGTGTTGGCCAATTTGTGATGGCTTCCACCTTTGATGTATCCATCTTCAAATCTCCTCCCGAAACTACAAATCCAAGATAGACAAGTTCCTTCTTCATAAACTCACACTTCTCCAAGTTTATTGTTAGTTGCTCACCATACAATTTTTGCAATACAATACTAATATTCTCTAGATGTTCCTCTTTGATTCTACTAAAAATCAAGATATCATCTAAGTATACAACAAAAAATTTACCAATAAAACATTTCAGCACTTCATTCATGAATCTCTTGAATGTACTAAGAGCATTACTAAGATCGAATGGCATAACAAGCCACTCATATAGTCCTTCATTGGTTTTGAAGGCTATTTTCCATTCATCACCTTCTTTTATCTTGATCTGATGGTATCCACTCTTGAGATGAATCTTAGTGAAGCACTTTGCACCTCCCAAGCAATCCATCAAGTCTTCAATTCTTGGGATAGGAAATCCGTACCTGATAGTGATTCTATTTATGGCTCTTGAATCTGTGCATAGCCTTTTTGTTCCTCCTTTCTTGTGTGCTAACATTGTAGGTATGACACAAGGACTTATGCTCTTCTTTATCAATCCTTGGTCCAACAATTCTTGGACTTGTCTAACCACTTCCTTGTTCTATCTGGGAGTCATCTTATAGGTTGCTTTGTTAGGTAATGATGCTCCTAGAATGAAATCAATCTGATGGCTTATGGCTCTAATAGGAGGTATGGTTGTTGGTGCTCCATCACTTATGATCGCTTTGAAGTTACAGTCTAGTATCTGCTGCACTTCATGAGGTATTTGAAGCTTCTTTTCTTGCTTTGCTTCCTTTGGTTTCACTATAAGAGCAAATCCCACTCCTTCTCCTTCCTTGAGAGTGTTAATGAACTCTTTTTCACCTACCAATAACACATTTGGGCCTTTAGTTTTGATGCTCTCTCCTTCATCACTTAGGGACTGAATATGGTATGTAACTCCATCCTTTTGAGAAGAATAAGAGTTCTTCTTTCCATTTTGAATGGCCTTTTCTGTCAAAGTGCCATGGTCTACCAAGAAGTAGATGGCAAGCATCCATAGGCAGGATGTCACACAAGACTTTATCCTTATAACTACCTATGTTGAACTCAACCCATGTTTGTTCATTCACTACCACATGCTGCTCCTTATTGAGCCAAGTGACCCTATATGAATTACTATGTGGAATTCTTTTCAACTTCAGTTTACTTACTACTTCCTTTGACATAATGTCATCAATAGATCCTAATTCTATCACCACTCTAAAAACCTTACCACGGACCTTGCATTTGATTCTAAATAAAGCTCTTCTTTGAGTTGGTTCTTCTTTAATTGGTTCCTTAATCAGGACTCTTCTTATCATTAAATTTTCTCCATCTTTAGGAGCTAAACTCAAACCTTGTGTCTTTCTGCTTTATACATCTTCTTGTGCATATGTCACTCTTCTTTCACTTTCTTGAGATGAAGATGATTTCTCTGGACATCTATAGGTAGGGTGACCCAACTTTTGGCAATTGTAACACTTCATAGTGGAGAAGTAGGACCCTCTTTCCAGGCCACTAGATCTACCTCTTCTTAGGTTGCTAGATGATCCCCTTCCTCTATAGCTGCTCTTGCTATGTGAAAGCTCACTTTTCTCTATAAGTTTGGACTCTCCTTGGGACATTTGATCTGCTCCTCTTCCACCAAAACTGCCTCTTTGGCCTCTACCATCTTTTCCCCTAATTCTTTCTCTATTGCTTTGTTCTTGTTTCTTTTTACTCTTTTCCTCCACCTTTATGCATGGTCTTAGGACATAAAAAACTCAACTCCTCTTGAATATTCCAGCTCAAGCCATTCAAGTATCTGGCTACCTTGATGCTCTCATCCTCTACCACGTTGGATCTTAGACACAACTTCTGAAACTCCTCAATGTAGTTGCTCACATCCAAGTCTCTTTGTCTCAGGTTTTGTTTCCTTTTGTGTAGTTGGATCTCATAATCTTTAGGGATATAGGCTTCCATCATCTTGGCTACCATTCCTTTCCAACTAGCTATTTGGTTCTTACCCTCTTTTTGCCTTTCTTCTCGGATAAATTTCCACCAAGTCAAGGCTGCTCCTCTCAATCTAGACTTAGCTACCTTCACCTTTTGGACACCATCACACTCAAAGTGATTCTCCAATCCTTCAATCCATTCCATAACTTCTATAGGCTCCATTTTCCCATAAAAAGTGGCACACCTTCGAAGGATTTTCCTCTTGAGGCTTTGATTGCTTTCAGGAAAGGTTCTTTAGGTAGAATAGGGTCTGGTGTGGGTATCCTATCATCTTCTACTGATTCTTTTCCCTTCCCTTCATTGACCTATATTGTTACTATCTCATTTTTATCCTCAACTGCATCTAGTTTGCTCTCCAATTTTAGCAATCTTTCAGGAATCTATTCTCTTCCTCCTGATCTTCTACCTTCTTGGCTAACTCTGTATTGGTCACCATTCTGAGAATATTTTCTCCTACTGATTCAGTATCTGACATCAACTACTTTCTTCCTAAATCTAAACTTTCTCTAATACCAATATGATAGGGAGGCTACCTAGTTTACCATCAATTAGGTTTCTTTGATGGTTTGCTTCTATCCCTTTTCGGGTTCCAAGTCTACCCCTCTAGACTTCTAAGGGCTTCCCATTTGTTTGCTTATCTCACCTTCCTCAAGCTCACAAAGTAAGCTTTTTCACTAAATCCTTGCAGAGGTGAAGGACACAAATTCTCTCTCTTTGAAAAACCACCCATCTTGTTTGGTTTAGAAAACTTTCCTCCTTTGGTTACACAATGTCTCGATTTTAGGCCTGTAGCCTTCTGGATCTTCTTCCAATTCTTAGCAGTTTCCTTCCCTTGCAAGTTATCTCCTTCAAATTACTGATACCTAGCCGGACTATCACCAAGCTCGCCTAGGCTCAACATGCAGAAATGGTGATTGCCATTTCCTGGTATCTCTCAAATGAAAACCTACCATACATTTCTGGCTCTGCTTGACAATCTCCAATGATCTTGTGGAGTTTCAAGTCAGAGTCATGTTATTATTGCAAACAGGGAGCAAAAACCTGAAAGGGAAATCTTTATTTACAGATCCTGAGTTTATTCAAGGGTTCAAACTAGAAACTCACAAAATAGAGAAAAGAAACAATTGCATTAATAGCATACGTGAAACGAACAAAAATAAACTCTTGTTGAAAACCAGAAAATGGACTTCTCTATTGCATTTCAGAAAACAAAATGTGTTCTGTGAGGCAATCAACAAACAATGATCAAATGATCCATGATCAACGATTAGCCATTAAGCACTAACAGATGCCTATTGGGTCTTTTTATACGTTCCATCCTCTGTTGGGAACTCCTCCTATTGGACAAGATAAATCTTGTTACCAACGGTTTCCATCAGTAACTATATGATAGGTTCCATCAGAGCATCAGGATAACATCCAAACAAGGTTACCGATGTCCGATGACAATTGTCAACTCTTCGTACTTCCTATCGGGTCTTTGGTGTAACATCAAAATGGGGCTACCAATGATCGATGACTTCCCATACTACATTGCGCTTTCTATTGGGTCATCAACGTAACATCAAAATGGGGCTACCGATGTCCGGTGGTGACACACACCACTTTGCACTTTCCATCGGCTCATTAGGGAAACTTCACCACCAGACTTTCGATGGCTGATGACAACTTAGCATGGGAGTCGATCTCATTGAGTTATCGGTGTAGGGTGAAAACCCCTCTTGTTGATCTCCGATACTCCATCTAGCGAACGCGCTCCAAGCCAATGCTTTTTCATCGGGATAACTTGAAACGACTCCTCCTGATATACGAAACAACTCTCTGAACACCAACAACTTATTGGATCATCGGGGTAAGTGTTCACCACTTCAGCTGATACCTGATACAATCACTCCAAACTCTTGCGAACTCATCGGGGTAAGACTTGCCGATCGGGGTAGGTCTTGCCAATAAGAAAATTTTAAAAACTGCAAATAAACAACCATACCAATAGACTAGAGTTAGTCCTTATGTATTTACATGACCACTAGAAGGTCTCACAAGCCAAAATTGGTTAAGGGCATGTCAAACCTTAGGTGCTCCTGCACCACCCACTCACATCATGTCTAATGAACCTGGATCCCATAACACTAGTACTTTTGAGCCTTGTGTTCATCCTCCTGGCAATGAGCAGATGTCACATAGGTCTGCCACAACTCCAGAGGAGAGACAAAAACTCTATAATCAGATAGCAGAGACACTCCAATGTACCCTAGATCATTTAAATATCACATTGGGAAATATGCATGATCAAAGAAATAAGAAAATAGGTGAGATAATTAAATAGGAGCTACTTCATATGATTGACCTAGTTGACGATTATAATCCATAAGACAATGTCAACACAGAGGAGTTCTCTAGATCCCTTTCACGCAGTGTATATGGTTTGGTGAAATGGGACACAGTGAATGATAGGGTTTCCACAGCTGATGTGAAAACCATGTTTCCTCATTATCAGGGCTTTGGTAGGGTGAAGGGTTATATGACTACCAGGTGCATAGATGCACTACTAGCATCTTTTATCTATCCTAGATAGTTGTCCACTCATCATAGGTGTCCCCAAAAGGATGAGTTGCCCCTTTACTTCTACAAACAATTGTTTGCAGAGTTTCATTTGTTGGATGATGTTGACTACACCGATTTTCTAAAACATGTTGGGCAAGGGAAGGGCAAATTTTTCAGATAAGTTCAGACGACCTGGTGCACCCCCACCCATTAATAAGCAGGCATTGATTGGTCCAAACCTTGTGGTTCTTTCCAAGAGTGTGAACGTAGCACATGTTGCAGATAGTGTACTAGATGACACTTGACAATCCATATTTTCCAGTATTGCTACTATAGCCACACAGGTGGATGAGATGACATCAGATTGGGTGGGTAGATATTTGTTGCACTCTCATGCTAGAAATGATGGAGCTCATGATGCATCAATGAGTGATGATCCATATATTTGAGTAGACATACCATCACCAATGGATACTGCACATATGCATGACATAGATCCTTTACAATAGATGAGTGCATGCTTATCCAATGATCTTTTGTATTCATATTAGGTCATTATTATGGAGCATGGGATCCCACTAGATGAGGCCCCATCATATGTCAGGCATGTACTTGGTATACCGACTACTTGTAGTCGTGGTTGTGAGCATACAAATTCTCAGCCTACTACTACTGCACATCCCACTGCCCCACCCCAACATACAACAGTTGATAAGAATACACCTCCTCCTCCTCCTACTTATTGTTCAATTGATCGGGCCATAGTACTTCATACGAGATTTTCGGGGATGTTCACTACCATACTTATGGAGCAAGATAGTGAGGGTTATCATGTTGTAGTGGACTCCTTACATGATTCTGACATCAAGAGGACCAGACGAGCCTTACATGCTATAGGAGAGGTATGAATTATAATATATAATTTACTAATTTTAATTTAGCAATTTTATATAGCTACTTGATTGTACACATGAACTGCATAGATTAAATTACTTATATATTTGATTATATTTTTTGAACTATATAGGGTATCATGTTAGGGTCAATGTATGGAGATTTGGATGCTACCACTGACCTAAATGTTCATCAGCAGACACAGGTATATATAAAGTATAAATTGTTATTTTTTTTGTTTTTAAGTTCTATTTAAAGGGATATCTAGGTGTTGATTAAATAATTTCAAGTTATTTAAATTATATATATCAAAAAAATGGTGTGCATTATCTAGGATGAGAGAGCATTGCGCATGATGAGCCATTCATCCCGCAAACGTTCTAGAGTCCAACATGCACGTGATGGAGGTGTTAGAGACCCCGAGGTATGTTTATCTATAACCACGTACATGTACATCTTCAAGTAGATTCAATTTTATCTTTAAAATAAATTATATATATATATTTAAAACTTAATAATGAATGCTTAAATAATGTACATGTGAGTTCATGTGTAATTTATATTGCAGGCCCAGGGGGTGATGTTTGAGGATTTGCACATTGCCATTGACCTTGTTCATCAGGATACATAGGTATACATTATAACTTTAAATTAATTATTTCTTAAATATTGAAGTTCTATATTTAAAGGGTTAGGTTACAAGTTATAAATATATGTGTATGTATATCTAAGAAAATTTCAACATTGCAGGATGCACCACGATCATGTAGGTTGAGCTCTTCGTCACATAGACGTCCTAGAATCCTGCATGCACATGGTGGTGATGAAAGAGACCCTTCAGAGGTATGTTTGTCTACACATATTCTCTTAATATATGTTACTTAAAAAAATTACTCTAGTATGAATTAAATGTTTAATGTATGAGTTTATGCGTGCATACTCTATTGCAGGCGCAGGGGGCGATGTTTGAGGATTTCCACATTGCCATCGACCTCGTTCATCGGGAGACAGAGGTATACATTATAACTTCAAATTAATTATTTCTTAAATATTTAAGTTCTATATTTAAAGGGTTAGGTTCGAAGTTATAAATATATGTGTATGTATATCTAACAAAATTTCAACATTGTAGGATGCACCACTATCATGTAGGTTGAGCTCCTCATCACATAGACATCCTAGAATCCTGCATGCACATGGTGGTGATGTTAGAGACACTTCAGAGCTAATTTTATCTACACAAATGCTCTTACTCTATGTTACTTAAAAAATTTACTCTATTATGAGTTAAATTCTTAATGTATGAGTTTATGTGT